>NW_010395774.1:0-1179 GCF_000710305.1 Buceros rhinoceros silvestris | reverse complement strand
ACCGTGCCCAGCCGCTGCCTCCTTGGGGGGTGGCATCACCCAGGAGTGGGCTCCAAGATTTGGGGATGGGAGTGAGGATCTGGGCAATTCCTCTCCTCTGGGCTGTCAGGCTCACTGCCCACGGGCAGCCCCGGCGCGAGTCCAGCCACGGAGGAGCGCGAGACTGTTCTCCCAGCACTGCCTTGACTGAAAAATAATCCCCAGCTTAAAAAAACCCAACAGCCCAGATGCTGATGTGCTTAATTGGGCTCCCCTGGAGGGTTTGCATCCCCAAAGCCAGTCCTGGCACTGGTCTGCAGGTCCCTCCTGCCTGACTGGGAAACAATGGATTCATGATTTTTGCAGGAATGGCCAAACACGTGGCTGGCTTACACATCCCCCTGCACCGTGCCGCCTCGGGGCTGGATCCTGCTCCCTGCTCAAGGGAGCGCTGCCATCATCTTGGCCTATTAAAAGCATCATTTCGCCTGAATTTTGTACGGCAGAGTCTGTGTGTCGAGGTCTGACGTGCCTCCCCCTGCCCCGCCCAAACCCCTGGGGAGCTCAAGGAGGGGGCGAGGCTCAGGGATGCTCCCACGGGATGGGCACCATGAGCATCACCCTCTCCATGCTGGTGCAACCGAATCTTTGCACCATGCCATGAGTGTTCCCACCTCCCCATTCAAAGCTTTCTTGATCTCTCTGGAGATGGAGGAGAACCACCTCTCCAGCAGCCGGGCAGGGCGATGCCCAGCTGAGCTGGAGCCCAAGCAGCGCCTGGCTGCCCAGCGGGGATTTTCTTCTCCCTGTGTCAGGGATTTGGGGCTTTTATTTGGCCAATTGCAATGTCAAATCTCCTCCAGGTGCCTCGGGGTGACCAGATACCTCCCGCCAGACCTCCGGGAAGGTGTGAGCAGCCGCAGTGGTTTGGTGCTCATGGTTTTGAAGGTGCAAACAGCTTTTAGCAGGGAAGAAAACCCCCTGAGCAGGAATCTGTGGTGCCTGTGTGGCTCCCGTGGCAGTGGGCCTCCGTGCACAGAAACACGGAGCCCGACAGCTGGGCAAAGGTGGGAATGCACCCACTTCCAGTGGCTTCCATGCTGCCTTCTTTGGGTGCCTGTTGGGGAGCTGGGCAGCCCTGCCTGGGGGGAGAGGTGTAAAAAAAAGTTTAAAAAGATATTTAAAAGTTTTTAAAAGCCT
>NW_010395773.1:64425-71821 GCF_000710305.1 Buceros rhinoceros silvestris | reverse complement strand
GCTTGGGCTGGGGCGCCCTCGGGAGCGCAGGGCCCAGGTCTCGTTTGCGGGATGAGCTGAGCTCAAGGCCTAGCTCCGCGGCGCCGGGCCCACGGGGTGGGGTGTGCTGGAGGGCTGAGGGAGCTGTGAAAGCCGGGGCTGCGAGTAACAGGTGGTCCCCTTTCCTGCCTGCTGCATATGTGTCTGGTTGTGGCCTCGCCAGAGTTTCTCATTCCTGCCTTTTTCTACTTTTTTGGTTTTTACAATACTGTTGTTCTTCCCTCCACCGTGGATTTGAGGGGAGGTTGGGTTGTGACTGCTTGAAGATGCAGCTTGGGAAGCTCTTGCAGTTGCTGGCAGATGCGGCCATGTGTAGCAGGCACTTGCTTAATCCAGAAGAGCGGGTGGTTTTAGTGACAGTATGGTGGCACATTCCACTGGTTTGAGACTCTCCAGTCTACGATTATGACATGGGTAGCAAACCTACATGACCTGTTAAATTAGGAAAAAATACTTAAGCCTTTTTCCGTTGGAGATAACTCATTAGACTTCAAGCCTTCTTGAAGATGGATGCTATTTCTCTCTTCCCGACTGTTTAGCTTCTTTATTCTGAGTAGATAGCTGTATGGTTTCACATACAGTATTTTGACATAATGGTGTTCATTCGAGCACATCTGTTTGTCTTACAAAAGTTGTCATAGGTAAGTAGTTCTGTACTCCCCTAGTTTTGTACCTCATTATATTCCTAATTGTGAGTAGTATTTGGGAATCTGTCTTCCTGTGTAGACCTTAGTCCCTCGTCTTTTTCGTAGCCAGAGATGTTCATTTTTCTGTACTTTTCCTAACTCAAACTGTTTTATTCTTTCTTAACATGCTTGCATGTTTGTCATAGAGTTTAGAGTACTCAGACAGTATTGTCTCAAAATACTCCGGGGTTCTCTCCTCCTGAATTCTTTCTCTGCTAAATTGAATTTTACTTCTCAAGAGTTTGCTGCAACATTCTGTCATCATCTTTAGTATAAGAATATACAGTCATAAAACACATTTCAAAGTCTAGCTCTTAAATCTAGTTCAGTTGTGCTGATAATATTTCGGTTGTGCTGTGTGATATTTCTAATGTGAATATCTGAAAATGTAGTTAAAAGACTTCTCATTTAAACGCTCTCAACATGATAAGAAAAATCTGTTGTGTTTTTCTGCCGAACTGTTCTACAGTTTAGAAGGTAAGCTTATACAACCTTCCTGCATTGTACTGTCTCAGAAGTGGATGGGACTGCCAGATTATATTAAGAGCATCGATTTTTAGAAAGAAATATTGAAAGACAGGGAAAACCCAAATCTCTGAGCTGTAGAGAATATTAGGTGCTGGTAACTAGTGTATGTTTAATACTTCTGAGAAATGCTTAAACCTTTTAACTTAAATCACTACAAACAGTTAGTCTTTGCCTAATACCTGAAGTGTAGATGCTCCACTGAGTCCTTGCAGCACTAAACGTTTGATTTTGACTGTTAAAATTGAAAATTTGTCATCAACTTTGTATTGCTGTTATCAGCAGAGTTTAGCACAGGAAGCAAGAATGTAGTGATCGTGCATCGCACTTGAGATGGAGGTACTAGAAATGCCTTCTTTTGCTGAGGAGGGGAAGAGAAATCTTCAGGTTTGTTCCCATCCCTAGCAGATGTCTTGATTTTCTGACTCACCTGAAAAAAAAATATTGTGGAGGCTTTTGAGTAGGCACATGGAAGAAATAGAATTTAACTTTTTACTGAGATGATTCCATGCAAAGTATTTCAATTTCTTGCATCGGCTAGCCACAGGGTTGATGTCTGGGGATTTTCCATAGTTGGTTCACTAATGCCAGAGATGAAAATAATTTAGCCTTGCCCAGATGTTACTTCAGCTTGTAATTTGGAAAACTGCTCATATCTTTGTGCAGAAGAGTTGTAAAAACAAGTTTACAACTTTTATCTATAGCATGTTTGTGAATTTTGTAAAATTTATTCTTTATTTGCTGTATTTTCTATCCTGATACTGTATCGTTTTGTCATTGTAAGTTTTGTGTTTTATACAAAGTAAAAATACAGATACATGGGTTTGGTTGGTATAGTTAATGAAGAAATGTCATTGATAAGTAAAACCCAGTTAAATTGAACATTGTTAGAGATTAGTGGTGGGAGGAAGTGTGGAAAAGATCAAAACTTTAAAATAACCTTAGTTACCTTTTCTGCTCTTACTTTCTGAGATTCTCTATGACAGGACAAGTGACTTTCTGATGACTAAATAGTTCTTAGTTGTTTGTTACTTATTTTGCTTCAATTTAGAGCATCCATGATCCCATATTTTTAAAATGGTGCTAAACTTGCCAGCAATCCATTCTTGCTCATTAGTTTTTAAAAAACCTACTCAACATTTAACAGAATGTCATTTCTAGTTCAACCAGCTCTCCACATTCGGGCAGGGTGTACCAGTTATTCTGTTGTGAAACTTGAAATGCGATACGAGGTCTGTACTTACCAGGAAAGAAAGCTAGTTTCTCTTCTGTTGTGCAATACTGCTTTTGATAACGTGTTTAGTACACAGACAGTGCATGCCTGGCGATGTGAAATACTGGTTAAAATTGTTCTTTAGGTTGTGGTAACATAAAGTTTGTGATGGGAAAAGGTAAAGTCTAGATGTGTTATAGCGTAATAGAAGCCTGTATTTTTGTGGAGGTTGAAATTAGAGAAGTGCCAAGTATTCCAGCCCTTCGTTGTTTGCTTATTTTAAAAGGTTTTCTTTCAAGCTTTTTCCCCTTGTTTAAAGAGGAATTGATTAAAAAAAAAAAAAACAACCAAAACCAAACTACACAACAAACTAATGCAGAAACCTGAAAACTGTAGAACTTTTTAATAGCTTAAGCACAAGTCAGAGCATATGAGTTTAAATCTACTACTGATGATGCTTTCCCTTGTACTTTTTTGGTACGGTTCCTCTTTACTTGCTTAAAATGTTCACAGTTAGGATTTTTAAGGTGTTCTCTGAATGCGGAGGGATACCAGAGACCAAATTATTTTATGCTTTGAAATTAAGCTGACTGTCACTGTTTCTGTTTTACTGCTGCACCAATTTGTAACACTGAAGAAGTATGGTTCTGTGTAGCAAGAATGATAAACAGATCCCAGTTTATCTAGGAAGCTGTGTGCCTAGTTTTCACTTGAGGGAAGGGAGAAAAAACCCCAAACCTTGTTCATTAAGATACTTTGTTAGCGGGGAAAAAATAAGTGCCAACTTCCGTAACACAGGATAATCTTTAATGCTGAAAATCCATGTAAATATACTTTAAGGATTGAAAAATGTTTTGAGTCTAACAATAATGAATTGTGCTAAGTTGCAGTGAAGTTGTCAGGAATTGGGGGTTCTGTTCTAAGCGATTTCACTGGTCATTGCTTTTTATCACCATTTCTCTCAGCTGTAGGAGAAAATACTTGCTCTGCAGTGTTAAACTTTACTGTTGACTAACATATTCTGTACACAAGTGTTTCAAACAGTTGCATGGAAGTCTTCTTACATATACACAGACTATAAAAAGTATAAACAATTTTTCACATTCTTTAGACAAAAATAAAAACATCTCTTCCTCTCTGGGCGCTTGCATACTGCATCAGGTAACCCTGGTACATTTTTTTTTTCTGTCAGAAAATGGTCTTAGAAGTTTATCTCTGTAGATTTCATTTTAAATTTACAAAGGACTTTTCCCATACACTGTTGTTAAATTTGAACACTTCTCACTTTCTGTTTACTTTTTATTAGTTAATTTTGATACAAAGAACAACAATATGCTTGTCATGATTTCATTGCTGTTATTTAAGTAGTCCTCAGTATAATCAAATGTGCTGGCTCAAAAAAAATTCTATTAACTTTTGAAGCTTTGAAAATGTTATCGGTCGAGCTGTAAGTAACCTACAATTTTTAGTTCTTTTAAATATTAAAATAATATTCTGCTGCCTGTCTTCCCTTGGTACTGGAGTTCATACAATGGTGCAGGCAGCTGTACAGAGGAAGCCTTTCTGTGAGCAGGAGTATGATGTTTGTTTGTTTCTAATCCGGCTCAGTTTTCTGTTTTGGCCTGTGTCTTAGAAACACAGGTTCCGGTACTGGCAAGGTGGTAGGAAAAGGGGAGGTGATGGGAAATACCTGTCTCTGCCATAGCATTGACTTATGCTGCATTGAGTGACTGTACTGAGAGGTTATATGCGCTGTTCTTAGTTAACAGTATGTGACAGATATATCAGTTCTTTATAAAATACATCCCTAAGTGTTTAAGATCATGTCTACTTAGTACAAAGTTTTAGTTGAAGGTGGTTGTTCACGAAGCTTGAAATTTAAGTTGCTTAGTCACTCACTTGTAACTTTATCCAAAAGTGGGTATCCCTGAGTACTGCCCACTGTGGCAGGACGGGCCAAAAGCAGCTTTGCAACTGAAAGTGTAGATATGTTGACACTGATAATTTCTGTATATTAATGCTTTATACTCTTCATGATGAACACACAGTACTTGAAATAATCCATGTTCCTTGGGTTTAAACATTTGAGAGTTCCTTGGAATTATTTTCCTAAGTTCAAAAGAAACATGATACAAAGTAATGTATTAATGTGTCCCTTTTTCAGAGGGAGGCCAGAAACTGGATACAAGGAGCCTGTAGTATTTCATGGTTTTTTTTTTTTGTTGTAGGTTTTCTGTTCATTATGCAGTTTGACAACACAGTTGTTCGTATTTTACCATGGGTGTGTGAGTACTCATCTGAAAATGTGAGTCTGGTAGGAGCTGCACTTTGAGTTGGATAAGTAGAGCCGCAGCTCCAGCTGATGCAAGTGCTCGACTTGCAGCTGCGGCCTGTGCAGCTCTAGCCTGTCTGGTGTACATTTGTAGTATCTAAACTGGCGTTGCAGCCCAAAGTGGTAACTTCCCCTGCTTCTGTCACTTGTTTTTTCTTCTGTGGCGGTAGAAATGTTCCTGGAACTCCCTAGTCACTTGGCTGAGAAGCTGCTCTGGGTTTTGACTTAATATTAGCAAAAAGAGTCTCTGAACACAGAGTTTCTTATGTTGATGGCCAGTGTGGTCACTAGGTGTTCCCGTTGGCTTAAGGGAGGGGTCATGTAGAACAGGAACACAAAATTGGGATCAAGGCAGGACTGCTGTGTGTGGTGTTAGCAGGTTTAGGTTGAATTAAGGTTGTTATGGAACTTGATCTCTGCAATCCTCTAGACTCTTTCCACAGTGCTGAAACTTACTCAGTAGCTATCGCTGCAGTTAAATTTTGTCATCACACTGAGCAGTTACGCTTCCTACCATTGTTCTTCTCCCATACCTGGAAAAATTGCCTCTTAACTTTGAAAATGCTTTTCTTCGTATCGGGAAACATTTACAAGTAAACCATTAAGCTTCTTTGCAGAGACTAGTGACATTTTATGGTTATATCTCAAGAAAAATTGTTGATTGTCCACACTTGCAAGTAGGAGGACTGCAGACTGAGTTAAGTATTAATATTGTATGTTCATTCTGCTGTGTTTGCAGTGTTCTTAAATTATGGAGTTTGGGATTAAATTCATTTTTTAAATCAGTCATCAAACCATGTTATGCAATCTTGCTCCTGGTCTCCTCAGCAAACATAAATAATAAATAAACAACTATATTTCTAATAATGTCATTTGTAAATCCTTGCCTAATAAGTCAGAGCTTCCAAACTTTCTGTACAGTAAGATTAAAGTACTGACCTGGGACTGGTGACTGAAGTGCTGCTTTTGCCAGGAAAACTTGCTGAAGGCAGGTGATATGAAGTAGGAAAGAAATGTCAAGGGATTTTAGACGCCTTTGGAGAACTCTGGTTTTCAAAACTGAAGCCCTCTAGTGACCTGCATTTCTACTGGACTGTCATTCTCATGGGGAGCTTGACTCTTCTTGTAACTGGGGAAAATCTTCCACTGAACCCTTGCTTTTTGAAAGGCTTTGTGCAGGATTGGTGTACGTGAACTTGAATTTCCTTCACTGAGGAATGTACTGTTAGAGAAGATGAACATATGCTTTTATTGGACAGTACTAAATGGCACATGCGAAAGCTATTTACTAAAGAAGCTTAAATATGTTCTTTGAGCAGTGTGTATATATCTTCATATTCGTACACAGGCATTTGCATGGCTTCTAAGGAAAGACCAGAAAAGTAGTGTTCCTGGAAGAGTTGGCTGTGTGATTCCAGGTAAAAGCAAGTGTATTTCAAATTCACTTTCAGTTCTGTGAGCAAGTGGTACATCAACCATTGATTTAGAAAGTTTTCTAGTATTGGAAGTGCCTTAGACTATGTTTTAAAATAGGCACGTTTCTGACAAAATGTATAGACCTGCTTGGGTGATATTGTGTAGAGTTTAAACATGGAGAGATTGAAATTACAGTAACTAGCCCAGTTTATTTTTGCTATTGTTTGTTCCTCATTGGATTAAACAGTTTCTAGGCTAACAAGTAGCAAACAAGGATTATGCATTGATCTTCCACACCAAACTGTGGCAAAAGAGTAGTTTACATGTACAGTAGACTTCTAAATCTTAACTGGAGCAGGTACTGAGAGGCTATGCTGTTGAATTCTGTCTTTATCCACATAAATAATCTACAGTCAGAATGTCACTTGTCCTGTTTTCTTTCACTATGTCAATAATTTAAGGGGTGTTTGGTCGATGGGATTTGTTTTTTGTTTTTTGGGGTTTTTTTAAAAAAAATTCTCTGATTCACCAGTAAGTCAATAATGGGGAGTGTTGTTAACATAAGTATGGTTTGAATTCCTCTAGCAGGGTCCATAAGGCTTGTTTAGCAGCTTTGTGTGATTTGATACAGTTTGAATTGTGCTCTCCAATTCCCCTACTGGTGCTTAAGGGTGTCTCTATATTAGCTATGTCTGGGCATAGCAACTAGGTATTAATTTACAGCTCTTGCTATAAACATAACTGCTAATTTAAGGGCTCAAACCTTCAGTTTTGGTTTGGGGGGATAGCAAACAAATCTCTGTCTTGGATAAATCTTTTGTCGACATCTGCTACGTTTTTTTTTTTTAATCAAAAGAGAATCAAAAACCCTTGAGGGGAAAAAAGTCACCCTGGATTTTGCTATGAAAATACTGTGGTTAGTATTTTATAGGGCACTTATTCTGCAGTGTTTGTGAAAGTGTTCAGTATCTTATACTGAATATGTAAAGTATGGAAACAACCTTGACATGTCCAGAAGATGGGGGCTCTGTCGCACAAGGCGTCTACTTTTGGATGCAAGTTAGGGTGTAGACATGGGCGGTGAGTGGCTCTTACCATTGAAGTATGCATTTGAGTGAAAAGTTCTTTTGTCCTGAAAATGTTCTACTAAAGTACAAAATCTCTTTTTAAAGAGAGAAGTAGGGA
>NW_010395773.1:0-64310 GCF_000710305.1 Buceros rhinoceros silvestris | reverse complement strand
AGAGTCTTTGACATATGGTTAATGATTGCTGAAAAAACATTGCTTGTAGTTGTATTTTTTACCTACTTACGCTTCTTGCTTACCATATAAAGGCACATCTTTTCACATGATCATACACGATAGCAGGATTTCCCTTCCTACTGCTTCCCCTTTCAGTCTTCAGTTTCTTAGTTATGGAAACCTAGGAGTCTGTTCTTCTACCTTTATTTGGCCCAGAAACTGGTATGGTAAACAGCATTGCTTTGTCAGACTGTGAGAGTAACACTAGGAGAGAGGGGGGGAAAAAAAAAATCAGAGTGTTTTTGAAACAAAGGTGTTGGTTGTTGTGTTTCTCTACTGAAGTTTTATCTTGCTGACTGCTATAGTCCTTCTAGTCCTTTTCCCTTCCACCGAGTATGAAGTTCTCTGAGGACTTTTTTTAGGGTTTCTTGCCACTCTTTCTCCTTATTCTTCTTGCCCCACCCTGCTTCTCTACAGTTCATGTGTTTCGTACAAATGAGGGCTTGAGTCGTCTTCTAAGGAGTTTTCTCCTGCCAGGAGCCAAGTTAGACAAATGAAAACAAAATGTCTGTACTTCTTCTGTATGATGCCTAAATAATAATTTGTCTCTGGAATCCAGTAAAGTTCCAGTTCAAGCGTATGTGAGCTGAGGAAGAAAGATGGTGATAGTGTGGTGATCTGGGGGCTATGTCACTAAGCAGTAGTGCTTGAGTTAAGAGGGTCCTAGATATGCTTAAGGAATGGGTGAGCAGAAACATTGAGGAGGTAGAAAGGAGATGTGCGGAGTTCTCTGTGTGTGGGCATAGCCTCATGGATTTGTACAAGCTGTGAAGTGACAGGTTGAATAGCAGTCTCAGTGAAGTGGACCTGAGAGTTCCAGTGGATGTTCAGTTCAATATGAACCAACAGTATGTTCTCCTGATAAGGTGAACTACATATTGAATAAAACTAGGAGGAGCAGATCAAGCTGTGGGTTTTTTTCACCAAGATTATTAGTGTTAGATCACCAGCTGAAGATTAACTTGATATTTAGGATTAGCAAATATTAGAGACTTCTTTTGCTTTTAGGCTCCTTTTCTTTTGTTTTTTGTTCTGGTTTTTTTTCCTTAGTATTTGTTACGCTGTTAGGTGATTTGAAAGTTAGTCCTAAAGTTCTGTTTCCCGACTAAATGGTGGCTCCAAGGTAAGGAAGCATCAGTAATCACTTCAGCATGAAAACCAAGCTGGGTGTATTTCAGCCAGGTAAGAATTGCTATTGTTACAGTGACTCACAGAAGTAAAAGACAGTCTGGGTTATACTCTAAATGTAGGTCTTGACAAACACTTAGCAGGAGTCAAGATAAAGGACTATACTGATAGTTCAGAGGGAGGAATAATACTGGTTTATGATTAAAAAATGAGTTAAAATATTGTGAGTAAACTTCCACTTAAAGCACAAATATCAGGTCAGAAATACTGAATGTGCAGCAGCAGGCTAACCTAACTGAGGTTTAGGTGCAGTCTGCCAAACATCCTCTTCATGTAATTGGTGGCTTACATGTTTGTTTTGAAGTACGCTTCAAGAAACTTGCTGTACAAGTTGCTTTTGTGAGGTGCAGAAAGGGAATAATTCTAGGCTCTTCTGTTGAGAGAGCTATTTTCTGTGCTCTGGCCAAAGTGGTAAAGCAGGACCTGCCTCTTGAGTCCTCTGAACTAAAGTATTTTGATTTTTTTATGGTGTACATGAAGACCTGTCTTCTGTAAATATGTCTACTGTGGAATGAGTCACAGGTTTAATTTGAGGGTAAAATGAGGAGTGTTAGAGATTTGATTAGGTATGTGGTGCTAAGCAAAATGTTAAATGTACACGTAAGTGATGTGCAGCTAAGCAGACTCAGCTGTCTAAGATTGTCTTCCAGGCTTTATAACCTGAGACTTTCAGGTAGTTGGTTGAAGTTTTTTTCTCCTATAGCCCAGAACCCCTTGGGCTTTTAGATGTCTTCCTTTGTGTGCTTTCTCTATGCCCATGTCTTTCTCATATGCCCAGAGGTTCTTGGGCGTATGTTTCTATGAAATTTCCAAGGTGTCTGGTTTTTGTCAATTAAATATCAGCATTGCTTCTCTTTCTGCAGAGAATAAACCCTCTGAATCAAAAACTGCACCAAAATAATCACATTTTGCCAGGTCTTTCTCACTGTACAGTGAAAGATTGCTTGACAGATATGTTAGAAATATTACATGTTCTAACGTCTTTAGGTTGTGTTAAAATTCCAATGGTTTGAACTTCATGGTGGAACAGGGCCTGAAGAAGGTAGAGAACTGAACTTAAAGGAGGAAAAAAAAAATACTTCTGCATTTTTTAGTTCCTAGATTGTGCCAGTGTAGTTGATTCTGGGCTGTGTATGACACAAATCTTGGAAGCATCTCCAAATAAGAGGTCATTGAACCTTTTGGGCGTAGTAGTTTATTTTGGCTTAGACAATGATTAGTTTATAAATCTGTGGTTTTGATGCAAATGTAGGAGATTATTTTTTACATTTTCTATTGGAATAGAATGACTGGAATGGGGAGACCTGCCAAATTCCACACACACACCCCCACCCCCCCCCCCAATTTAAAACCTATTTCTAAGAAAGTTTTGTTCACAAATAGAGCACAATAGAAAACAGAGCCAGTGTATATTGGGAATACATCAGTGAAGCCCTGGGGAAATCTGCTTGCTGCAGAGAGCAGTAATATTGCTTAATAGCGGTCTTATATCATATAGTGCAGTATTTTTGTATTGCATTTTGTGACTTGATGTGTTAAGGACCTCCATCACCTGTGGGTAATTAAGGAATTTGCTCTTGGATTGTAAGATTGGTCTTATCTTGCTTAGGTTTAGACTTAATATACTCACATCATGTCTTCTAGAAAAAAATGAGAAAAATGCAGAGAACTACATGCTATTGCTGTGCCTTAAGTAATTTAAAAGTGGGAATGAAGCTTTTTAAATACTCAAAGGACAAGAATCTTAAGCAATTTGTTTTTCTGCTGTTATAGGAGGGGTTTATTGGTCTGCTTTTGACAAAAATACATGATTTCATCACCACAGGGCTAAGGTGGGCAAATTTGCACTGCATTGTTGCATCTCATTGTCTGATACAAACTTAGTTTGTCGTTGGGTTATGTGCTGTTTTTAAAAAAGTGACATTTTTGTTAATACTGTTCAAGGTCAAGATGGGTTACATCTTAAAAGATGAGAATGTGGTGGGTTTTTTAACTAAGTTTTATATTCCTGCTTAATACAGCCATTGTCTTTCATAAGTAGTGGGTAAGAGATCATCTAGTTCTAGAACTGTACATCAATAAAGATAGATAGCATTCTTGACTAGATTTGTTTAGATGAAGCACTTTCGATGAAGCTGCTTTATCCATCTAAAATCTGTATTCCAAAAAAGGACTGTTAATAAAAAAGTACTCAGGAAATTCTTTGAGGTTCTTGGGTGCCTTACACAGATGTACTATTTTCAGACTTCAGGTGGTCTTGTTTTGTAAATCTGAAGTGTTTTACCAATACAATAGGAAATTGAAATGTAAAGCAATTCATTAAATTGGTCAAATAGATTCCTCACTAGATCTGCAAATCAGCATAATTTGTTCTTTTTCAGAATTCTGTGTTTTCAGAGTGGAATTATCTAATGTACTGTGAAGGAAACATGATAATCTTTTCTCATCTGCACAGAGCAGGAGCAAAGTCCCCTCAGCTGCGAGAGTTTAATTCGTTGTCAGACATACAAATTAATTTCAGCAGATTTCAAGGGTATCTTTAGAAAAATGTGGTGGAAGCTTGCTGCTGCTAGTCCTAGTGATTTTAGTAATGTGAAATACTTCTAAATTGAAAGCTTATATCTGCTTCAGTGAATGAAGTGAGGGAGATGCAGAAACACCGATTCAAAGCTAATCTTTTGCTCAGGTTCATTTCCTCATTTAAAAGAGGATTTATATTCAGAATACCTCTGTTTAAAATATTTGAAAGACTGTTTACATCAGATTACATGGTTTGCAAAAATGAAGAATCCTTTTTCTTACCTTTTTCAGGTAGGGTACTCCCCTACCTGATGATTTTATGGTTTCAAGAAATGCCTGGGAGTCTTGCAGTCTGTCACTCTTCAGCCTGTAACCATTAACCAGCACGTAACTGTTCCTGTGTAATAGAGAAATGATGTTTGTACATGCATGTTTGATGGGTTTTTTCCTTTCTAAAATATGAAAAAAATATTGCTGAAGATGGCAAAATTAGAACTTTTATGTCTGGAATATATCTTTCCACGTAATTGTTTCACACTGGGAAGAGGTATGATTGCCAGGTAAGGAAAAAGACTGGAAGATGAGACCCAGAAGGAGCTTTTCTGAAAACAGCGTGAACATTTCAGGAAGGGGGGAAAAGCGATGGAAGGATCTACTTGCTGGTCTCCAGAGCAGAGATGCACATTCTTCCAAAGGACAAAAGAAAGGGGAATTTTTTGGAACTCAGTGTTGATGAGAGGGAGAGGGATAAACTTGAATTGTATTTGGAGTGATTGTGGTTTTTATTTCTGAGCAGATTTATTTTATTCAGATGTGCTTACAGATTTCTGAAGTTTTTTTCAGAGATTATTGCTTACAAGAGGAATTTTGAATTTGGGGAAATGTTACTAAAAGGAAATGAGGTAGTATCTATAACTTGTAAAGGTACTTGTCTAATCAAAGAGGGATGGTGTTTGCTACTGATGTACAATAAACTTGATTGAACAATAAACTTGTCATGCTAACTTTGCATTGTGGTGTTCTTGCCTCACTCTTCTGCCTCAAATCTGAGGTGGTCCTTATCTAATGGTATTTTTTTCACTGAATATCCTGTACCGTATTTTGGACTCCTGTGTGCTGTTGCAATGCTAATAGTTGCTATGAATTTTCACTGTTTCTGTTACACTGTAAAAGGTCTTGGTTTGAAGCCTACAAGTACTTTAAGTGTCTAATATGCATGTAAAGAAGTAGTGTACAGATAAACAAGTGCTAAACACTTCCTGAGTGTTTCTTTGCTGTTTTAGCCTTGTCTCTTGTCCATTCCCCTTAGCTTAGGGGAATGTTGTTTAAGCTGCAGCATGTTCTGTTGCAGTGGGCAGCATAGGGTTTGCGAAGTAGCTGTTTGTGCTCCCCGGGAGAATAGTTTTCTGTTCTACCACTAGAAGATTTCTTTTTAATCTTTGAGGTTATTACTCACTGTACTGCATCCAAGCTGCTTTCACTTCAGTGAAAAATAATTAATAAATAGGCATGCACATTTTAGTTACTAGTTATTTCACTTCTTTGAATAATCTTTACTTTTCTAGTAAACCATGTAAATTTTGTCAAGATTATACATAAATCAAATCTTTTCCATCTTGACCTATCTGTAAGAAATTATGGTTTTAGTAAAACCGTGACTCTTTTTCTTGAAGCTTTACCTGATTAAACCAGTGCAGAAGGATGCTTTGGTGTTTTTATTTTGTTATTGCCCAATTTGTTTTATTTTGATTTAATGAATTGCTTTTGTTTGCATGATTTTGGGCAGCAAAGTCCAAATTTGTCACTTTTCAAAACTTACTGCAAGATTAATTTTGATTTTAAACAAACAGCCATAGTCAAATAACATGATAAAGTAATGATGATAAATTAAGTGCTAGTGTTATCTTTGTAGTCTTATTATGTGAACTAAGTGGTGAACATTTTCTGTAATGGTCTGATATTGTATGTGACTTTTCTCTTGTTTTACAAAGCAAGCAAACTCAACAAATCCATGTATCTCATGGCACTGTGCTGCCCTGGCTATAAGGTCATCCTCAGGTTTTTTCATTTTTACCTGTTTTATAGCCATGTCCCTCCGATTCCTCAACAGTGTAAGTCAAGTAAACCTGCCATTCTAATAGCACTCTTGGGAATGAATAAAAGGATTGTTGTGGAAGGCATATTTGTTGACAGAGAATGAACAGTGATGGACATTTTGGGTACTATCTAAAGCTCCTTCAGTTAGGTTGTGCAGTATCTTCTGCTCAATTCTCTCTCAACTAAATTCTTTATAATTTCTCTCTTTTTTAACCTGTGTCTGTTTGGTTTCTCGTTCACTGTTTCTTTCCTGACTGACCTTGCTGTTTATGTTTTTGCTTGTATAGTTACTTCCGCTCTTAGGGTGTTTCTTCTAATTAGTCTTTGGGTTTTTTCCCCATCTGGTCCTAATTCTGCTTTCAGTCTCATGTCAGATGTGTATTTGATTTATTCCCCGATCTGATTGTGGTTTTAAGGCATTCTTCTGTCATCTTAGCTGAAAAATAGGACCACTCACTTATATTCCAGTGTTTCTGGATGGCCCTATCTTTGTTCAGGGAATTCATCTGTATATTTCTGTATATTTCCAGATATGTCTACTTCCCAAATGTGTGAAAGCTGGTCAGCTTTGAGGGGGTTTTTCTTGGGGACAGAAGGGGAGAAACTGACAGTGACATCTCTGAAAAGTCATGTTTTTGTTGCAAACAATAAAGATGTATGAAAGGATGGCATGCAAACATTCAATTCATGCTTCAAATTGTCACGAAAGTATAATGAACTAGAAGAGAATAGCAATTGGTATCAATTAATTACTATCCAGATAAAATAAGAGCTGACCTAAGCTTGATGTTGGAAAAATCCTGCCGTTCTAATTCTGTGTGTTAAAGAAAAAATGGAGTCTTCTATTTAAATCCTTGTTGATGGACTCTAAAATAAAACCAAAGACTGGTGCTTTGCTTAAAATAGCAAATTGGATTTTACTACTCTGGATTACACATTGTCCTCTAATATTTGTTTGCACATTTCTACTCACTCCCAGTACAACAGGAGCTTTAGCTATAGATGCACTGAATTCAGACACTTCCTTAGCTGAGGCATAAGACCTGAAGGAGAGCCCTTAGAGACAAAGTAGGACACCAGCAACTTAAATGATAAATGTGTATATTGGTCTGACTGGAGTAGAGATCTTTGGAAATAAATGCTTCGGTTTCATCTGATAACCAAAACTGTACCAAAAAACTCCTTTGTTTCTAAAGCCTGTTTGGAAACTTCATTCGGTATGTATATACACATCTCTACACAGGGCTGAGAACATGAACAGAAGAGAAACTCTTTTATTTTCCTAATGATGTGTCATCTCCCATGGCACGTTGTTATAGTTGTGATGTCACGCACGATCTTGTCATAATCATGAACTTGAAAGGGTCTGTAGGCAAGAGGAGGAGTAGTTAACATGGTTATGCCTTTGGTCATCTTTTAAACAGGAGTTTTTGCTGTTAAGTGAATGGCTATGTTAATCAAAGCTAGACATTGCTTGTAATAGTTTTAGATATGTCTGATCAAAGTTGATCCATATCATAGCTAATACAATTTTTCAACTACTGTCGTAAAGTATTTGGAATACTTAGTTTTCTGAAAGATGAGACTATATTATTAATTTGTTGCTTTGGAGTGTTTCTTTAAAAGCATTTTTATGTAATGTTTTCTTGCAGATATATATCTGATCAAAATGGTTTTTTAGAAGCTGCAGCATGTATCTCTTATCTGCATTCTTGGTCATGGTTCTTGAAACTTCTTTTTTCACTGCCTATAAGATAGTACAGATGTTTGCTTTGGAAATGGAATCTTTTTCCCTCTGGTTTAAAGCACTGGTTGGTGCAGGAGTGTAGATCTTTAGGCTTTTAGTACTAGCAATTTTATCCTATTTTTTTTTTTTCCCTGAGTAATGTATAAGCTTTAAAACTATTTTAATAAATCTTTATTAATGGATTTGCATGTTTGGATTTGCCAGCTTGCTTTGCTCATTTGAAGAAGCCGCTTTCTCTTTTTTTAATGTAAAAGCACTACTATCCTTTTAACTTTACATTTGTGATTTAACACCTGAAACTTTCCATACAACAGTTAGCGGCCTTCTCACAAGTTGTAAGAGAACCTGAGATACTGCTAGGGGTACTTGACAGCGTTTCGAAGCTTTTGCCTTGTTTCAGATGAGCTTAATGTAGTAATTGTGGTGTTACAGTGGTGGTGTGTGTGGCATATTTTGGAGATAGACATGGTGTCTTATTAGACCACTGGGTATCAGGCAGCTTTAAGCCAAATGAGCCTTTCAGCCACAAGATGAAGGTTTGTTTATTTGAAAGCTGCTCATTCTTTGTTATATGAGCTGATCTAACAGAAGATGCTACTTGTGCCAAAGGTCTTAAATTTCCTTACCTCATTTAAGGAAACATGCTGTCTTAGTTTGGACTTGTTTGTTTAGTTGTCCTGGCTTTAGTTTAGCTTTTCTCTTCGTTTGTTAGGTTTGCGTAGCTACCAGCCAGGTGTTTTATAGCTGGCCCAGCACACCCGGTTAGCATTGGATGAGAAGGAGTGGGTGACTCCTAAGTTTGCAAAGCCTGTGAGGGTTAATCCCTGCCCTGTGCCCGCAACTGTCTGATATTTAAAAGGCAACCTGCTCCTTGCAGTTATAAAGAACCTCTTAAAATGAATCAAACTACGCACTACTTCTAAACTCTTAGGTTAGCACCTCTAGCTTTATTCTGCTCTTTAAAAAATGGAAACATTTTTCAATTATTTAGATCAAATAACGTGAGATGAAATTTTAAGACTGGCAGTTGAAACAACTTTCCAACTCTTTCAAACTGAAGGCGTGAGTATTTTAACAAAATAAAGTACACTCATGAGTTTACAAACAGATTATTTCAACTTAAAAAAAAATCTACCAGTTTTATTTTCATTCCTTTTACTAAATGCACTTTGTATAAACACTTTAAGCTGAGAAACCTTCCTTTGCATGAAGGCTCTTTGCAGCCCCTTGATGATAGTGCCAGTTTAATTTGGTCTAATTTTTTTTCAGAGAATGAGTTTGGGGTGGGGGGATAGAGGATACAAGCTAAAAATTAAGTTTGAGCTTTCACTGGTTCAGAGTGTGTCACTGCTTATTCTGAAGTTAATGTATACCTTAAAGACAACGTATATTGTAGTTTTCAGCTGTGAAGAGGTCGCTATGATCTCATCATTTGAGGATTTTACAGACTGAAAAAATTAGGTTTTAGACTGAAAAAATTAGGTTTTAAACTAATTCCCTCTGTCAGAAAAAATCTGAATATTGACAGTTTTCTCTGTCCCTCCATTTTCTTAACGTTCTCAGCGGTCTTGCTGGGGAGGGAAAGTGATGTTCCATTACATTTATCAAACTTTGATAAACATGTAGTCTATTTATTATGTGATAATGGAATTGAAAGTATACCTACAGGTAGAATGTGATTTGTGGTGTATTTACTATAATTTTTGTAAAGGGAATGTAATTTTATTTTCAGGTCCTAGAATAAGGTTTTGAAGCAGCCCTTTAAAACTTCTTTCCTTGTTAATAGTTAAATTAACTTGTAACCAGGTGTTACCTGGTATATATTGAATCTGAAATACCAGCTTGTGCCGAAAGATCTTACTGTTCCTTGCATATACTTATTTTTACTGAGGAAATTATTTTCCTGCACGGTTCTAGATTAGGGATGGTGATGCAAACTTTTTGGTGATCTGTTTCAAAACAAAATTTGATAAAGTGATTAACCAGTTTAATGTCAGTGTTACGTGCATGGCACAGGGGAAGAATAATAATTTTTTCAGAGGAATGTGCAAGTATTTCTTCTTAATAAACAGTGACTTATGCTGTTACTCATTCTTGTAAACTTTACTGGAGATACTAATGCAGGGTGTTTGTCGTTATTGTGTAGTAACCTAGTATTTCACTTTTTGCATTCTTTCAGAAACAAGATAGCCATGGCCACAGAAATTGGCTCCCCGCCCCGATTTTTCCATATGCCGAGGTTCCAGCACCAGGCGCCTCGGCAGTTGTTTTACAAAAGACCTGATTTTGCACAGCAACAAGCAATGCAACAGCTTACTTTTGATGGAAAGCGGATGAGAAAAGCTGTGAACCGAAAGACCATAGACTACAATCCCTCTGTAATTAAATATTTGGAGGTTAGTTAATTTTCTGGATTTGTTTAGAAAAACTGTTTTCCTTCCTTAAATTCGTGATTGGCTTTTCAATGTCTGTAGAGCAATCTGGATTAGTGGGAGATCTGCTGCTGCGTTTTTCAAGTGACAAATGCTTGTAAATTTGGTGTACTATGAATACGAAGGGGCTTGGTCCTTAGTAATAAAACTGCACATAAACACAGCTGACTTTGTAGTTTGAGAAAACATGAATTCCTACATGCCGTCTTGGAATGCCAACTTGGAGTGCAATTTAGTGTCTTGTGTGATGTGATGTTCTGACTTTTCATTGATCATAAGAACTAATTATAAATAATGATGTTGTTCTTACTTTTGTTTTGAAATAGAAATTTCCCAAAATGATAAGTAAACCACTACCCCTTCCCCTGTAAAACCAAGGCACCATAAAGCACTGCAACTTTTCACTGTGGTCTTTGAAAATCCCTTTCTGTTATTGGATACATAACAGCTTAAATGAAGTCTTGTTGAAGAAGTGTTACTATACAAATGTTTATTTAGCTTTCCTGATGGGGTGGTATTAGTTTAAGAAATTTAACTTTGTGATTAAGATTTACTTAGTTAAAGTTATTACAAGTATTGGATATTAGCTCAGAAGAAATAGAATCGAATCTGTAAATACAGAAATTGTTGGAATCTTTGCAGCAACATTGCAAAAACATGATGAGATTAAATCAATGTACTGCAGCCAGTGCATGATTATAGCTTCTAAGTGTTAACAACTGCAAGGTTTTTTTAATGAGAAGTTCAAATTCTAAGACCTGTTTAATAGCTGAACATTTAAAACATATTCTTATATTTTAGGAATGACCCAAAAAAGAGTCTGATAGTGGTGGACTAATTCTACAAAAAAACTTCAGTAGTTCAGGACCTTTTTTACTGTGGCAGAAATAAGCACACTCAGACTTCTGTTTATTAAAACAAAACAATCAATCACATCCCTATGTTTTGGATGCTGACACACAATTAGGATATACCAGAATTCCATTTAAATTCTGGCCTTAGTATTACTGATTTAATTTGATGTGGTTCTATAAAAAATAAGAAAAACTGTTTATCTGTAATTTGCTCTTGGCTTAAATTCTAGCAAACTGTAGTAGTGTGTGCTGGAAATGTTTTACTTAGAATTTCAGCTTATGTTTCTGATATGTACACAGATCCAAATTGGTGAAGCCTACAGCATGAAGCTGAAATAATTTAATTCTTCATTCACGTAAAATGCTCTTTGAAAAGGTTGTGTTTTGACATTTTGCAAAGCTTAACTAATCAAAGCCCTGTTATTGCTTGGTCTTCTAAGTTTCAGTCATTTGAATGCATTGTCACCTTTATGCTTCAGCTGCAGAAGCTTCTTTTCTAGCTCCCATCACTGCTTGACGTTTTGTTTAGCGTTCATCAGCTATCTCCTAATGGTATAAATGCTTATCCTGAACATAAAGCCTTTGAAATGATCGAAGATGCTTCTTGTAGAGTACCTATTAGCCTGGGCATCGAAGTACCAATCATCTATGTTACAATAATGTAAATTATTCACAGGTCTGCTCCTTTTGTGCTGTTAGGCTGCAGTTTTAAATGAAGTGCTTCAGTTTAAGGAAATTGAGACTTGAGGCATTCTTGAATCTCTTGCTTATGCTGTACAAATTCTACAGGTTTCCTGAGACCAAAGTCTTTTAACTGAGTTTATCCTAAAATCTTTGGAGTTCTTTTGGAATTTCCTGAACAGGCTGTCAATAAGTTCCTTATTTTCTGTTGTTTAATAGTATATTGATGGTATGAACTAGGAGTTGTTTTCTTCTTTCCAGAATAGAATATGGCAGAGAGACCAGCGAGATATGCGAGCTATCCAGCCTGATGCAGGATATTATAATGATGTAAGTGAAATCTTTCTGTTCGCTGATGATGTTCTGTGGATAAAAATTTGTCCAGAAAACCAGAAGGATTCTGTCTGTCAGTTGAGGTTATTAGATTGTCCACAAGTGACCTTAGAGATACAAAGGGGATCTTCCATCTATGTTGTCTTGTTCTGTTGAAGTCCATGTCCACAAAGGGAACCTGGAACTGGATATGTTTTTAATTTTTGCACATAAGACCTCTCATAGTGCACTGAGCTTGCAGTGCTGCTCTGAAAGATGCTGGTTCTGGATGTTTGAGATGGGAAATCATGCAGCCTTTTGAATCTTTCTACTGACTTCTGATAACATCCTTGCAAATGAAAAACATGCTTTTCCAGAAATATGAGTTCAGAATATATGCTTTTCTTGCATTTTTTGGTTGAAAGTGTCATTATTATATCTTCTGTTTCTTCTCTCATAGTTGGTCCCTCCTATAGGAATGCTGAACAACCCTATGAATGCTGTAACAACAAAATTTGTTCGGACATCTACTAATAAAGTAAAATGCCCAGTGTTTGTTGTCAGGGTGAGTATAGTGCTGGATTTAGTTATATTGTCCTAATTTAAATTAGTGTGGTATTTTTAACTGCATAAAGAAACAAGATAACAGTTACAACATTTCCAAATAAAATTAGCGTGTAGAATATATGGACTACTTCAGTGTCTAGTCTTTCTGCAGAGAGCTCTAGGAAATTAAATGTTACAGTCTGAATACAAAATAATCCTTACTCTGTCTGAGGTGTACTTCCCACACTTTAAGTTTTTGGGAGTGGAGGCGTGGTGTGCAAATGTGTCTTGACTCACAGGAGGGGGGAAAAAAGGCGGTTGGATCTCTTGTTTGATTCTTGGATCTTTTAATACCGCTGACATCACAGAAGAGTTGTTGATTAGTATGGGTATTGTGTTCCAGAAATGTATAGGTGCCAAGAAGCTGTTTTTTCTCTACAACTAGGTTTTTTTTTCATTGCTTTTACAGTAGGCTTTTTCTTGTTATTACAAAAGTCACAAGCTCTCTGGCACAGTTCCTGCGTTCTTGTCCACCTTACATCCTCTAGAAAGTCACTTAGTAAATGCCAGTTCTGCAGATTCCCTGGAAGAAGCTTATTATTTATTTGGAGGATTGTGAAGAAATATTTTAATGCTGTATTTGCAGAGTTTAGTTACGTTTTTCTTTTGCAGTGGACTCCTGAGGGGAGACGCTTGGTCACTGGTGCATCTAGTGGAGAGTTCACTTTATGGAATGGACTGACGTTCAACTTTGAAACAATATTGCAGGTAAATTCGTCTGTTGAGATTTGTGTGTATTTCCTCGAGGTTTCAGAGCATGTTTTATGAATACATCTTCACCTTGCTCATCATGGATCTGTGGGAACTGTAGAGGTCTTTTTTTTTTTTTTTGTTCATCTCTGGCCCCATGTGAGACTGTCTCCATCTCCATATGCTATGCTGTTGTCAAGAACATACTATGAGTATTTGTAATAATAAAGAAACCTTTTGGAAACAAAATGCAAATACTCTTATTTAGAAGACCATTGTGTACAAAGTAAGGGAACTTTTTTATGGTCCAGAATAACGTCTAGAATCTAACTAGATCATCATTGTTTCCATGTCTTTGTTGCAGCTGTTAAGTAGGAACTTTACTAACTTATGTGTTTGTGTGGGACAGATGGTATTTGAACATGTTTGCTAGAAATCTTGTTTCTGAATTTGCAGGCTCACGACAGCCCAGTAAGGGCTATGACTTGGTCACACAATGATATGTGGATGCTGACAGCAGACCACGGGGGATATGTGAAATACTGGCAGTCCAACATGAACAACGTCAAGATGTTCCAGGCACATAAGGAGGCGATTAGAGAGGCCAGGTTTATACACAATATACCATTTTCTGTAGTACCTATTGCCATGATTAGACTGTTCTCTAAGTGTATTCTGAGTGCAGAAATGCATGGGTTCTGTCAGATTCTGGGAAACTTCCTGCACCACATAAACACAATTTCTTTGGTTTCCACATTCTCACCGTTTTGCTGGCACCTTTCTGAATTAGTATTGTCCCAGTATCCGCCTCTGCAATATGTTAGAGATGTATTTGTCTGCTGCATTTTGCACTGGTATTCTTTTCATTTTTATATGGTGACGATGTGTATCAGTTATTCCTTTTTATACGCACTGTGTAAGACAACAATTTCATTCCAAATAAAGAATTCAGTCTTTAATAATCTAACTGAATAAAATATAAAGCCTTCAGAAATAAAACACCTGCATAGTTCTCACAAAATAATAAAACACTAAATAAAGTGAAGAACTGCTTGGCTTGGTGAAGCCAAGACTTCCAGTAATACTAAATACCCACGCAGACTGCCACATACAGAAGTCTAATGTTAATACTGAATGCGTTCTTCAAGCTTGAAACTGTAAGCAAGCCATTGAAAAGAAGACTGTAGGATATTCTCTTGGTTCAGTGTTGATGCCTCAGTTGTGCCAATGTCTATTTATATATAAAAAAATGGAATCTAAAGTGATACTATCAGTAAGATGTAAATGAAGGATGTTTCTAAATCAAACCTGCACATAATCTTTAGTAAGATACAGAAATGTTTTTAAAGTAAGCTTGAAGAGAAGCTGCAGATTCCAAATGAAGCTAAAGCAGTGTTTCTTCAGGTTCAGCTGCTGGCCCTTGGCGATAAAGGTTCACTGCCACAAAACCACTTTCCACTAAAGTCACCATTTTTCTTTGATAGGGTGCAGCATTTTCTGCTAGACTTTGGTTGGGAGAAGTGCTTACATTGGATTCAGTTACTGTCTGACTATCATGGCCGTACACTGAATTTCTCTACTATTTTAAGCCCTTTCCTGATCATAAAAATCTAGGATTTCATGAGGGCTCCCCCGTGGTCCTTAAGTGCACCAGAAATGAAGTGAGTGCCTGAGCATTGCTGGAGGTTTTCTGGCCCTAATCACATGGCTAAATAACTCCTTGCTTTTCCAGTGACTTTCATCAAGCGATACTGACCGCTCAGTTTGGAAGCTGCTTCTGTGTCTTTTCATGGTGTTGAGGGTGTATAATAAGAGGGATGTTTTTCCAAATTACTTTTACAATAAGTGGTACACTTGTATAAAATTTTTTCAACAGTTAATCCAACTAGCATTTTCCTGTGACCAGCTTTCCCTTATTTCTCCACTGCAAAGCACCTGTGGCTGAAGAGGAGTTTTTTCCTAAGAACTGTTCTCCTGTGCTTCTACACAGTGTTACTTTCTTGTGGTATTGCCAAACATGAAAATCTAAAGTGACAGTTACCAAATCATATTGATGTTGCTTCTTATCCTACAGAGAAGGCGCTACCCTGTGCACTTGTGGGTAGGAAGGTGCTAAGAACAAATTCCGGATTTTTCCTCATTTGACAGGGGACTGCAATGCAATAGTAATCCTTTGGTAAATTCATGTCTTGTGATGAAGTGTCGTTTGACAGGCACTGTATTCACTTAAAAGTCCCTATATTCAAATGCATCCTTCCGTGTATAACACATTACAGTATAATTTTGCCCTGTCTGAGAAGCATAGATAATCTGTTAAATGCTGACTTCTTTCCCCTGCTGTGTGTCTTCATGTAACAGTTTCTCACCCACGGATAATAAATTTGCTACATGCTCTGACGACGGCACTGTTAGAATCTGGGACTTTCTACGTTGCCATGAGGAGAGAATTCTTCGAGGTATGTGTACCAAAAGTACTGATTGGGGTATTTCAAGAGGGGGAAAAAACCTTTTTTTAACTAGGTGTTCACAATACAGAAGTATCAGCTTGTCTACATTTTTGTATTACATCCTTGCCTTAAATCCTCCAAACAAGTTTTTGTTTGGCTGTTGCTATAGGTGCCTTATACTCAGGTGGGCTGCAGTTCACAGTGGCGTTACTCTGTTTACTCTCCACTTAAGCTCTAAACAATGGAGGTGGATATAAGGACGTTTTTTTCTTCTGATAACATGGTAGAAACAGCTGTTTCTGGATCCAGGAATACATTTCTCTCTCTTCAAAGCTTAATCTTTGTAACCACTTTTACTTCAGAACATGTATCTTTGTGCAGAGGATTTCATTCTTTTCATAGGAGTGTCTTACATTCTGATTTCTTCAAAGGCAAGATAGTTAATTTTTCTGAGTCCTTAAGAGGAGACCATTTATATAGAGAAAACAAGTAAATTTTAATTGCATAATGCATAGCACATGCAAATAATCCTTGCTTTGGTTCAGTGGTTTTCTGGACAACATCTTTGTACACTAACTTCTGGCGCCTTTCCACTGGCCCTTTTGAGCTTTCTCCTTCACTTGTTGTAATCTTATTGAGCAATAACAATAGCTTCTGAAAACTATTCCTTTCTTGCAAAAGACATCAAAGGTGCATAATTTCATAGGAGAATATATTAAAGACTGCTGAGAGATTGGGGGTTGTAGGCATGCAGGTAAACTGCAGGGAAGGTGTGCAATAAAAACATGGAATTTGAAGTCTGCGAGTTTGCTCAGTGCTTTCTTAAACTAAGGATTTTTCTTTTCAAAAATCATGCTTCCAACTTGGACCTGCATTATCTGTTTTATGAATCAGAGCTCTCCCTGTTTCTCTTGACTCTTAAGCTCTCTCGTTTTACTAATGCATTAACTTCTAAACACCACTACTTTGAAAAGACATTGGGCTCCAGTGTTCTTGCAGTGATACTCCAACAGAATCTGTGCATAGACATTATGGTAGAAGTTTTCTTTGCAGGAGCTGGCAAGCAAATTTCTAGGCTATATCATGTACACCTGTTACTCTGGATTTGGGACGGTTTTGCTTGATGCTTTTCATTCTACACTGAACTCATTCTATACCCTCCTCCAGGTTTGTACTAAGTACTTATTTAAACAATGTGGAGGAAAATAGGGACTGTTTCCATGCAGACTCGTCAGGATTACAAAAATCCCTCTCATTCTACGTTCTTTTAACATTCTGCATAAAGCAGGCTACAGAGAAAAGAACTTGCATTGTTTTCTTCTGTTACCTTGTGTACTTGAACATTGCAACTATCTCAAATAGTCACAACAGAATGATACTTTAATTTCTCACAGTTTATACATATCACTATTCAATTTTTAGTTTGCGGAATAGCTCTATAAAGAATATCTTTGCTTCTACTTATAATGTACCCATAATACACAATCTAATTCATCTTTTATGCAAGTTGGAAATACTTGGAGAACTTTACATCTCTGGATAAAATTGGATAGGGCAGATTATTCCTCATTTCTGCTGTCAGGTAAAAAAAAAAACCTCCTAGAAAAACCAAATGCCACTAACAAAAAGATCCCCCACAGCAAATAATAATACCCAAATCCTTGAGCACTGGGGTTGGGAGGATGTTTCCTCACAACATGTGAGTTTGATGTGGCTTTGGTCCATAGCATTATTGATAAATATGATCAGAAGACATGTTTGACAGAATTGTTTGGGTAACACTCAGTAGCTTTCTTGCTGGAAAACACAAGTGCTCCTTTTGTTATTTAAAGTTTAGAGCTCATGTCTTTAGGAAACTGATCTTCAGCTTTTTGCTTCTCCACATGCATTCTGCTTAATTAAAATTCTGGTGGCACTACATTAATCTATTTCGTTATGTACAAAACGTGTTTAGATCAAATACTATGCGAAGGAATGTGGTGGGTTGGTTGTTATTTCCTCCTTTCACAAACCATGTTTCAGCTATTCTGGTTAATGCTGATGCTGTGAAGTTCAAGGGATACTACAGCGTAGTTTAGATCAAAGCTTCACTTAGTGTGTTAAGATACTCTTCAGGTTACCACACTGAATTATAAAAATAAAATGAAGCTAACTGTAGCGTCAGATGTGTTCATAAAAAGATCATCACTCACAGGGATACAATACCAATATATCATTATTACTCCTGACTTTTTCAGTAACTAATTAAGGAACAGATTTTAAAAACACAGACTTGAGGTCTTCAGTGCTAAGGAATCCTTGTAAAGCAGTTCTGTAAAGAGCATTAAAGGTACTGGGGTAATCTTTGCTAATAGAGGAAGGATAAAATTCCACAGCTTGTTTTCGTACTCGAATGAACTAATGTAATTTATGATCTGCTTAAATGGTTCACTTTACTTAAAACTGCTCTGAAGGAACACTGCTAGTCTTACTTCCCAAAGAGGATTGGGAAAACAAATTGGAAGTGGTGAATTACATAGGATTTCTTAAGGTTTTGCTGGAGTTCTTTCAGCTGTCCACAGTAGGCTACACAACCTTTCTTTTTCAGTAGTTAAAGTTGTGAGTATGTGGGCTGCATGAGAAACACTAACTGCGTCCAGCTTCCTTTTAATCTGTCAGAATGAAAATAAACAGGACACAGTGTTTTGATCTTGATACATAATGCTACAGGTTCCCGATCTTTTTTTCTTCTCAGAGGTCTTTTGCTGCCCATCTTTTCTATAATCCATGTTGCCTCGCTGCTGTTTCTACCGTCATGGCTTTCCAGGCAGTAGTAGGTGGAGTTTGGATGTTTTGTTAGAAATATGTGCAAACTTATCAGGCTCCTTTTTAATATCATAAAGAAAGAAATAGGATTAAAATCTTCTATTTCTTGGGAAACCATCTTTAATTCATCTTCAAGGGAATTATCTTGGAAGAACTTGAAGGTGGAGGAAACAGCATTGTCCTAGTCCTTTACCGTTTGCTTCCCTTCAGCCCGATTATTGTCTTTTCTCTTGAAATAAAGGTGCTGTACTCCTAATTCTGCACCAGTAGTTTTTGCTTATAGGTATGGACCTTACCATCTGGTAGGAATCAAACATGTTAAGATAATGTTTTTGTTAAAACAACAAGACATGGAGAACAGTCTGTAGTATAGCAATATGTTGGTTTTGTGTCACTAATCTGTTACCCTGAAAGGCGTTTCCAATAATGGCATTTATAATAAAACACTTACCACGTCTAAACAGTTGTGGTGAAGTTAATGCCAAGACTCATATAAACAGTCCCGATTTCTGTAAGAATGTGGCTGATGGCTTTTGATAATGCTAATTACATCTAGTGAAAAAATTCATGCAGTAAAAGCTTGATGTCCCATTATTTCTATTGAGAAGTTATTATTGATTAATTGATTGGTAACTGTGAATCTCTAAGCACTGAGTTTGTGCTGTTGTATCCCTGAGAACATTTTTAGGCAGAACATTAGTAAACACGATTCCTTAATGAAAAGCATGAATTTCCAGCATGAAATTCTGAGTTGGGAGGCTACAAACTCATTTCAGTGTTGCCAGTTCCCAGGTCTGTCCTTCTCCTTCTGCTTAGTCACACACACAAAATCCAGTAGAGTTGTGTGCTTGGCAGCACTGTAAGGTTTATACAGCTCACCTTTATGAACTATATGTTTTCAGGATTTCAAAGATTGCCTGGCTTAAAGAGGTCTTTTGGGGAGGATGATGATACTCTGCTCTCTGATGGATAGTAACCCAGATTTGATAGAAAAATTTATCTGTAAAATACTTTATTATCTGCTGTATCTATTATTTCTGCTAATCTATTATTTCTAATATGTAAATGATCTTCCAGCTAACATAGTAGATATGGCAGAAGATTTTTCGTATCCTAACTTGAACAGGTAAAAGCAATCATGACTCACATTCTGTCTGGATTTAAAATTTGCAGTTTATAATAATATATAATATCTTACTAGTACATGATTTACTCTAAGGGAAGTCTTTTGCCTGGAATTTCCTGTTCAGGCATAACACTAGGGCAAAAACTCAACACCTACAATATAACATATATTTGTGTGCCTGCATGCAGAAGCCACAGCAATCACAGTAAACTTAGTATTCATCTGTTGACAAGGTCTGAAAAGTGTTTCCACTGCTAGTCACTCTGAAGTAACCAGAGATTTAAAAAATTTTTTTCTTCCTCCCTTCTTTTCTTCTCTGTTTCTGGATCTTCATTAGCAAATAAAATACCATGAATTATCTTTAGTTGTTTAAATCTATTGTATGGTTTGTATACTTTCTGTCTGTAAGTGAAGGATCTCTTCAAAGTTTTCCAGACCTGATTCCTCAGTCAAATAGCAAATTTAGAGAAGAGGTGTTTGGTAGTTTAAAGGAACCTGAGAGTCAAAACTAACTAGAGCTACATCTTCAGTTTGATCCTTCACTTTTAAACATACTTAGCTAGCTCTCAGCCTTTGAAGCAGGTAGCTTCTCAAAACCCTTACCTTTTCCTGGAATGTAATTGAAGTCTACATTGGGTAATTTAAAAAAAAAAAAAAAATCCCGATCTTGCTGTTTCCATCTTCCTTTTATGTGCAGTTTTTTCTTTTGCCTTCCATGTCTCAGCAGGGAGAGAGAGCCCAGCAAATTCAAGAAATGTATGTGTGTTGATGCTGTGTTTCTTGTTTTTTAAACTCTTCGGTGGGGGGGGGGGCTTGCTTCTTTGTACTGCTAGGATTTCATATGTATCTGATACATCTCTTAGGCTACCGATGGATCACTACGTGAATGAATATTAGAAGGATGTTTTCCTCAGAACAAAAACCCAAGAGGACACTTGGCTGATACTGGCACCAGTTAGAGTGCACCTTCTAGAGAAGGAAACTAGAGAAGGAAAGTGCTTGAATTTTTTAACCTAAAGATGAGCTGTTTTGAAATGCTGGTATTGAGTCAGTCAGATCTCTTCTTCGGTGGTGGGTTTTAGTATGCCAGCTTATGCTGTAGGTCTCTGATCTTGGTGAATCTTCATTGGTAAAGCACAGTTTGTGGTGGGGGAGAGGGATAAGTTGCAGTTAAGTCTCTCGAGGTACAGTTGTGCTCTTAAATGGCTGTGCATCAAACTGTTTTAGACACAAGAAATGTTAGGCATCTTGCTCACTGGGATGTTCATAGTGAAGCCGTGAGGGTTGTTTTTCTTCACAAACGGTTCAGATCACTTGGCACAGTAATGCAGGAGCCGTTTTGTTCTGCTGTATGTGTTGTGCTAGCCTTGATGCAGCTTCTTTGGAGGTGCGTGTATAGAGGGCTATTTACACAGTCTCATTCCCTTTTTCATCATGTTAGAAAATCTCTCTGTTGCCTTTGTGAGATAAAGAAATTGAAATATTGTATACAATTTCTGGCTTCATTAATGGAAGTTGTCAGGCAAAATACATCTTCTAGCTTCTTTCTTGACAGTTTCCAGAGTTAAGTGACACCAGGGACTTGAAGAGTGAATACATACACACTTTCCTGACTACACAGATAACCTCAGTCATTGCTGCTTCTTAGGGTGGTAGGTATAACCTATATTAGATGCGAATAATCCAGTTTCTTCTTGATTGAGACTGCTAAAAAATGTTCAGGTGTTGTGTAGCAACTCAGTTTTGTTCCTGAATATGACTTTTAAGTCTTGGTTTTCTCTGTTTAGGGAACTTTTTTAGAAGTAGATGTTCTTAAAATATCCAGTTCTCTTTGTTAAGTGTAAAAATCTGAGAGTTGAGAACATTTCTGCTATGTTGACTTAGGTTCCTGTTTGTGAACTGTTCTGGTTGGACAAAAATTCTATTTTGATCAGCTGTGCTGGAGGTCCTTGGATTCTGTGATTAAAAGGTGGTTATTAGGAGGTAGCCCCATGATATCTTTGCTTTCTTAAAACAATGCCAGGAGAATTAGAGGGTATTTAAGACTTCTATTGAAGCTGGTTTCATCTGATATGCCTAAAAGCATTTGGTTTATATTGCAGTTCAGTTCTGAGTAGTGTTAAGAGTATGAGTATTTATACTAAGTCTTAGAGTTCCGATTCTCATCTAGAATCTAGTGTTTTAAAAATCCTGAAAACTTAATAACCGAGAATATATCGAGTTCTTAAAGAATGAGTAAAAGACATCATGAGAGATGAGCCACAACAACATGCTATAAAGAAGTTATACTGGACACTTCTGTCAGCGCTTTTCACGGGACTAGAATGAAGAGGCATTGTGCAAGATTGACATTATTTCAGGTTCAATTTTGAAACCTCCTTTTCTTCCTGAAAGTTGTCCTGAAGCTGAAAGTTACATAATCTCTTAGGCTGAATCCAAGGGTAACTTTTACACTAAAAAGGCTATTGTTTGTAATAGATCTGATTTGTTAAGCTTGGAGGACTATTGAGAAACCCTAGTGTTTCATAGGGCAGACAGCTCTTAGTGCTACTGAAATACATGATACTTCAAGAAGATTTCTGATTACATCATTAGAATTTCTGCTTCCTTTTGTGTGTTTGGTAACTGTAAGGGATAGATAAATACTGAACAAGGTGAAACTCTTCTCTTTTAGTTAGTGTAGATACTTCAGTGGTGAGAACTTTAATCTGTTGTGACTACATGTAGAAGTAAATGTAACATGGCAAGGTTCTCTGCACAGCGGTCAGGATTCACCTACAGCGAGACCCACTGGTGCGGTAGTGGGCTTTGTCCTCAAGCCCTGCTCGTCCAACAAAGGTGAAAAACTATCCAAGAAAGAAAAACACTTTTAAGTGGATTACACTGATAATAATGATGGAAGCATTCAAATACTGGTGCTAAGATTATACTACTCTTGATTTCTCAGCACAAGTGCAGTAATTGTTGAGAAGGATGCAGAATGCACTGATGATGGCAGCTTCCTGGTATCTACTCACCAGTATTTGTCATATTGAAGGTTCCCAACAGAAATAAAATCATCTGGAGTTAGTCTTATGCAAGCTATATCAGTAACTTATGTTCTCTGGTAAAATCTTTAACAGATAAATGCCCAGACTTAGGCATTTTATTTATTATCTTTTTAAGGAATCTTTCTTCTGACATACCAGACAGAAGTACTCTATTTCAGAATAAATGGTAGAAGTCTACAAAAAACAAAGACCTCAGTTCCCTGGTGAAAATAATCCATGTCACTTTAGAAACTTTCCTTGCAGATTTCTTGACTCCCATTTTTCTTTTGCCTGTGGATTAAACAGACCGTTTTTTTCATATCCTGTAGTTGTTGTACTAATAGCTTTTGTGCAACTGGGTAAGCACAGACTTTGCAAAGCATTTGGTATTTTCTTTTGCTTTATCTCAGTTCTGCATACTCAAAATATTTCCTGTTAGAGTAAATTTAGCACTGATTGATATTCTGGGTTTAGTACTGAGAAAATTTGCATCAAGTTTTAGTGTATGAGTAACACTGCAGTTCCAGTACTAAAGATCACGCATTGGTACGTACAACCAGGCACTGGGAGGTGGGGAGATAGCTTGCAAATGTTTCCCCTAAAATATGGTGGTATTTTTTTTTCTCTTTTCCATAAATGCTTGGCCTTACACTCTCATGCAAAAGCTAGTCCTGCTCATCACACGCTGCTTTTGTGGGAAGACACAGAGTCAAAAGAGAAACTGGGAAATGTGCTGAAATGTGATTGTATATCAGACCAGGAGATAAGGGATCAATAAGAATCTGCAAAAAAAAAAAGATGGGTGAAAGATGGCTGGAAATGAAAAGCATAGCAAGTGGGAGGAGAGTGTGTAGGCTCCATCAGTATGAAAAAACTTAATAAAACATGAGCTGGTGCAAGGATTAAGTAAAAATAGTGGCAGCATGAGCAAGGAGGGGAGAATGAGGTGGTAGAAGCTAATAGAAATTATGTTCCTGGCATTGGGGGGATAAATCAGGGCAAACTCATTTGCCAGAGCAGCCAAAGAAGAGACTGAGTTTTTACAGCTGAATGACACACTCAGACGCAAGTGGGGAGTATGTAATGTACCAAGAGTGTCTGTATATACACCATAATATGTGTGTGGAAATGTGTGATGAAAGTACCCATATGCATACACAGATTGTGGATTTTCCTTAATCCCTTTTAAACTTTATGTTCTATGTCGTGACTCGTAGAGACAAGGTGATGAGTAGTACGGAGTGCTACTTCAATGAGTGATTCCCATTTATTCTTACTACAACTAGAAGAAAACTGTCTCTACCAGTTGACTAAAACTTCTTGTTTTTTTAAGGTGCTTAAGTAGTAATGTGGATTATTTCCCCTGCGCCAAGTTTTGTTGAGTTAATGGCTCTAAAGCTGAAATGTCTTGGTAGTTGCTCTTCAGACCTTAGGCTAGCCCTGGATTGCTTCACTGGAGAATACAATGAAGGCACATACGCGCTGCATACCTCTGCAAAAAGCAGTTGATTAGATTAAGCATGCAAATGTAATCAACATCTGTTTTCAAAGTACAGTGCCAGAACTTTCCAAGTTACTGATACTCACTTCATGGTGTAAAACCACTTACTTAGTTTTGCTACTTACAGATAAAGGCGCTTTGTTGAAAACAAAGCACTTTTCAAGGGAAGACATTTTGATTTTTACTGTTGAAAGTGCATGTGTGCATTGCAGAATGACTGTTTTGTCAGTATTATAAAATGCTTTAAAGGAAAGGATTTTTTCTTTCTTTTGAAAAGAACAACATGATGGGGCTGTTAAGTGTCTTAGCTTCAAAGACTCACAGCTGTAAGCATCCGAAGTACAGCTGTATGGGAGGAAAAGACAACTTCCCCAAATATTTCTATCTTTTAAAAAGTTTCACAGACTAAATTTAACATTTCTTCAATCCCAAGCAGTTTGGATTAGTAATTGTAGTTGTTATCTTAGTGAAAGCATCTGATATTTCTAGTTCTGCAAGACATTATATTGATACACTACACAATCCATCAAGTTCTGCTTGTGTTGAACAATTGAAAGTATGGGTTAGCTACATATCTTTTAAAATTAAGTATTTTCTTATTTGTCATATTGCGTATAAATTGATTTTGTTCTCATAAAGATACATGGGTAGGTGGAGCTCTTCCAGATCTAACTACAGCCACGTAAAGAAGCGGTTGTATCACTTCAGTGTAATTTTCCGGTGTAGATAGGCGAGATACTTGCAGTCCTTGCCTTCTATTGTCTTTAAAGATGGAACGTTATCTTTAACTGGCCATTCACAGAAATTGTCTGTGGACCATTTTTGCTCACCAAAATAAACTTTTTAAGGGGACGTAATGTGGCTGTTTAAATATGAGCCTGACTTGAGAAACTGAAAGTTAACTGTAACAGGACTGGACTAGGTGCTTCTACCAGGTCCCCAAGATCTTAGAGAGTAATCTTAAAATTTCCTTTAAAAAAAGCTGAGGAATATGTTCCCTTGGCTGCTTAAAATTGGGTAAAACAATGTCTTTTAGTAAAAAGCAAACCCAGCTTTCTGGTGTGTGCTGGCAGATGCATATTTTCTGCCATATATTCAATATGTTTTTTCTTTGCCTTTCTATTTAGAATGTTGGAGCATGAAATATTTTAAATGTTATATTAAAATCTTGCTCTGTAAACTTCCATCACTTAAATCCCTTCCTCTAAATAGAATCATAACACCTGATAAATTTGTAGCGTAACTAGCTATTCTAGCCCTCAAAGAGTAGGATGAATTGATGGAATAATGTAGTTCAAAATCAGTCTATTACTATTATTATATGTTAGGGGAAGTCAAGTCTAAATATTTATACACCACTTCTATATTTAAACTTCTCTTTATAGCTGACTTTGTCTTCTCTTCTCCAAAATGGTCCTATTCTGCTTTGCTTTTCTGCGTGTGTAAAGGTTGGAGTAAGTGTCTATGACAAGTGTTTACTGTTCTCAGTTTGAGAATTCTCATAGCAAAGACTTCAGTTTTCTTCCTTGCTTAACACAAGGTCTAATAGTCATTGAGAACTATTTTTCATCAGAAGGTGAAGTTGTTCGTGGCTTTGTAAATAATCAGTACACTTAAGGATTAAAAAAAATCTGAGAATCTTCTTTAAGTTCAATGAAGAGCTGATTTTTTCCCCAAAAATACTTCCTGTGGGAGAAACATGTCCTGAGATGGACTGTAGAGTTTTAGGTGAAAGTGAAACATTTTCCTTTGAAAAGAGAGATTTCGTGGTTCTTTTATATTTGGAAATAACATAGCACAAACTGATACTTAAATATGGTGTTCACAGGTAAGTAATTTCCCACTTAAGTACGAGTCTTATGGGAATCCCCAGAAGTTTGAGTTCAAACTCATTTGATGTTCCACGTATGTTGCCATTGGAAAAATAAGTATTATGGTAAAATCAAAAAGTTCTAGTTTGCTTCCTTCTCTGGTGCAGTGGAAAACACATTTAAAATACCATTTTTACTGGGGAGATGGAAGGTCTCCTTTTCAGGTTGGTCGGGGTGTTTTTTTAAGCTGTTATCTTACTAGTGCAGTAGAAAAGTGTGAGAGTTCTCCTCAGACTAAAACTGTATAAACCCATAAGTCACCTGGTCTGGCCCAACAGCTTTGAGCAGGAAGTTGAACAAGAGACTTGGGAGGTTCCTTCCAACTTGACTTACTCTGCGGTCTTACGATACTGAATCCCCCTGTTTTTTCCAAAGGGGAGACAAAGGGACAAAAAATCCTGGTGATTTGATTTTTAGTTGTATATGCTGGTGTACAGCTGAAGGCGACATAAGGAACTGACCTTCAAAAGACTGTATCAATAATTCATTATTGTTTTAGTTTGTTTTTCTTCCAGCTTTTAACATACTTGAGGAAATGCACACTATCTATTTGGATTGGAAACATTTTTTAATGTTTAGTGGAACTTTTCCCAGAGATGACAAATGGTCATTCCATAGTGACTAATAGTTTGTTCGACTTAATCATTACTGAAGTTTAAGTACTTGCTTCAAGTCCTCCTACAAGCCATGAAAATGTTGTAAATGAGATGGAAGATGTGATAGCATGCTGTCAGCTTCTTCAAAGCTCCTTCTTGATTATATAGCAACAGAGAGGTAAAAAAATCTGTCTATATGTAAGAAATAGATAAATATACAATTGTTATATATCCCAGCACAATTTCAGTCAGTCTCTAAGTATACAGCCTTTATAATGGTACCCAATGGCACATTTTATGGACTTAGTACTAGTTTGCAGCTTTCTTGTTTGTTTCAAAATTATGTGGGCCTGAAATAGGTTGTGCAGGTGGTAAAGCTCTAAAGTACATGTGTGGTTAAAATAGACCAAAAGAGTTTGCTTTAAAAGAAAAAAGTCATTTATCTAACTGCTTTAATTCCTAAACAGAAGCAGCCTAGGTTTGTCCATCTGCTTTGTCATTAACTGTGCTTGAGGGTGATTTCTCTAGATCATGTTTCTAAGTTCTCCAAAGGATCCATAAGTAAACCTGGTGTGTTTGTAAATATCAGCTTTTATATCTAGATTAAATGGATGTTACGAGAATTATTTTTTCTTTCAATCAGAAGCTGGTCTACATATTGTATTTTATTGCTCGTGCCCACACTTATCTCTAAGACCAAATTATTTAATTTTCAAGCATAAGCATATTAACAGAAGACTGCACAGTATTAAATACAATTTTGAGACTGCAATTATCTTTAAAAACAAATTACAAGTTGCTTTATCTTGAAACTCACTACTTTTAAAGCACTTGAAGATTCCAAGCCAGATTTGTTCTGGTGTTTCCACTACAGCTGAGTTCAGAAAGGAGCAGCAACACATTTCAACATCTGTAGAAAAAATTCCCCCTTCTGAATTGTAACTAATCAGTAGCAGGGAACAGTTGCACACAGCAGATACTACCTGGACAGCTTTTGAGCGTACTTGCATATAGCATAGTTACAAGGTCTAAAAACTGTTAGCAAGACATCTCTTGTTTTCTAAAGGTTGACTAGGTCTGCAGCTGGCTGTGGTGCAGTGTGTTACTGCTTGCTGTTTGTGCCTGGTCAAGAAGAATCCTGCCTTTTCTTTACATCTGCCTTCTGGTCACTCTTACCCATGCATAATTCTTAGGCAGAAATGATGTTTGTGATTAGACCAGCTAATACAGTTAGAAAAAATGGGTTTTTTTGTTGTTTGTGGGTTTTTTTTTTTTTTTTTTTTTTTTTTTTTTTTTTTTTTTTTATCCACACTGTCCACTAAGGACACAGAAACCTGTTTATTTTAGGTTAGCTGAAATAGTTGGATAATAAGATGTCTTTTCCCTAAAAATCTTGCTTTATTCTCTTAAACCCTCAAATAGCAACAACTCTTTGTTGCTTCCCTAGCAGGAACTCCGCTTACTTTAAATGAAGGTATAAGTGTTTCCTCTCTGGCAATACATATATTCTCAAAATCATTCTTCTGGCTAGTTTCCTAAAACTAGATTAGAAATATCAATACCGTAGATGAATCTGGGTTTCTGTGGATCACCGTTCTCCTCTTGGAAGCCCCTGTTCTCCACAAGTAAGATGAGGAATGTAAAAAGCTAAATTCACCTGACAATTCTTCTATTACATTGGATTGACTTATACTCTGCAGTTGTATTCTGAAGATCTTTGGGCAAAGGTAGGTTCTCTCTTTCACACTATTCCCAGCTTATCAAGAATTTCCTTTGCTTCCAAAGGAATGAAGGAGAAAATTATCCTTTCGATCACCTACACAAGCATGTGAGATTTGTCGTTTCTGTCAGCAAATGCAGTATGTACTACAATTTCAAACGAGGCTTTTGTGAAAATGCCATCATAAGTTTTAATGTTAGTATTAAACCTTAGTATGTCTGTGGTCACGTTACAAACCTGGAATGGTGGCAGCTTTGAATAGCAGGTACAATCCTGCCAGCCATTTCTGTAGAGCTCTAACTGCTGCTTCCTGTCGGAAGAAACCACCCTGCTTGCTCAAAGGCTTCCTCGTGCTGCCTGCTGCTCTCCCACTCTGCCGTTTGCTTTTCCCTCTGTCACGGAGTTCAAGGAATGTACAGCTCTTTCTCCCTAAGAGCACTTAGCGTGTATGTTCCAGTCTACAACTTCACCACGAGGATGCCTGTTTCTCCTAAGTCTGGATGAAAATACCGGCAGTTAAGTCTGTGTTCTGCACAGTGGTTGAAGTTGCCTTAGTTTCTGGAGAACTCTGTCATACCAGGTATCATCACCGCAACATATGCAGCAAGCACTTGGCTGAAATTCAAAGGAGGTTCTAAATAATGGTGGTTTATTCTACAGAAATTATTTACTAGAAATACTAGAATTTATTTTTAACCCATTGCACAGTATTTTATTGACCAAATTAATAACTTCTGTTCCAACAGAATGTTTGTGTTTGAGTAGGTTTTAAACTTTTCTGCAAGGTGCCAAAGTGCATGAGCCAAGTAGTCTCTGAAAGATACTTAAATTTAACAAACATAGTTTAGTGCTGGTATTTGAAAATGAACAATTTGGGGAATTTTAATAAGAATTTAATTTGATTTTTAATTTGAAGTGTTTTATTAAAAATCTTAGAAAATAATGTTGCATTTACTAGGCATGAAGAGTATCAGAATATTCTCTGCCATCCTCGCACAGAAAGGAGGACTCAAGCTTAGGGGTGAAAAGTGAATTAATTTTTCAGTTTATTACAGTCTTCGGTGCCAGTTACTATGAACTGGAGGTTTGGTAGCAATCAGTAATCCTGCTGATTTAGGTAACACGTTCTACTGACCAGATGTGGTGTGGTAATGCTAGTTCCACTCAGTCTGAATAAATTGTCTGCTAGTGCAAGGTGGTCAGTTGCACTGATCTAGAATATCTCTCATGAAAAAAGAAGTTCCTCTTCATTCACACAGTAGCAGAAGAGACTTCATAGAACTGTGTGCTAGCTAGACAAATCAGGCTTTTATTTAAAATCGACTATACCTTTTGTTACAGTTTCCTTGTTTATATCTGGTAGCAGGAATAATGGGGTTTGCCGCTTATTTTGCCATAGAATGTCTGTCATGCAAACTGCATCTCACTGTAGACATCACATAAAAGAACATAAACCCCCTAGAGCTTTCCGTGGAAGATGCTTTGATACAAAGGCACAACCAGCCTCAGTGATGTGCTGTCTTGAGGAGGTTAGGGTACTGCTGATGGAGTACACATTATTAATGCCCAGTCTCCGGTAGGTGAAGGAGTTTCTCAGCCTGCTGTACCTTTTTCTCCAATGTAGTGCATGTTGCAGTTGATTGTGTTCATGACACATTGATGCTTGTAAAACTACATCTTCTAGCAGCAGATAATTCACAAGGGATTTTGTATTCCAAAAATAGAGAATAGTCTAATGAAGGTCTATTCTGTGTACGAAAGCAATAACTGTATTTTAACTTGCTCTGAAAATAAACTGTTGACATGGGATTATACCTGTTAAAGCTTCCTTTTTTTTGTTAACTTTTTAAGGTTAAAAATGCACTTTGCTCCTCAATACAGGCTTGCCATACTAAAAATCAAAATGTAAATTGGGCAGAACTGTTATCTTGCATCATTTTGCCAAAAAGTATGTTTTTGTTTTTTCATTTACCTGAATGGGTTACTTGGGTAGCAATGGCTTGCTCTTACGGAGCCTTTTCTGAAGCAGAGATGATGCCACCGTCTTTCATGAAAGTCATTCTTTTTTGGTCTCTGCCTCTGTTAGATCTCCATACATGGTCTCATTCAAATACTATCTGTGCAAGTGAAGAGGAGGATTTACTACCTCCCCCACAGTCACTGACTCAATTTATCAGTACTTTTATTTTACAGAAGATTTCTAAAGTCCACCTTCCTAGAAGAGGAATTCTGCAGTTTTCCATTCCTCAGCTTAGGTATTTCTGCACAGCATAGGCAGCCCTGTAAAGGGGCTTGGTTGAAGAACGTGGATCAGCTCCGCTCAAGGGTCAGGATAGCAGCTTTTTGCCGGTGATGCCTTTTCCCTCGCTGTTTATGTGCCTAACCTACTTACTTTGTTCTTCCTGGTATTTTGCAAACGTATTGCATTTTCCCCAAAGCGCTGCTTTGAGTGTCCTAGCTCTGTAGTTTCCTGATAGAACCAGTTCATTATTATGTGGACTGGTTTGTACGTTTCTGAGACTGGCAAGACATACTAGTGTTTCTTTTCTTTTGGAGTATCTAAGATTAAAAGCTGCTACAGAAAACACCGAGAGAAATCTAAGAATTCCTTGGGAAAGAGCTGCTTCCCGAATCACATCTGCCCAGTAAATGCTTGTTCTCTTCCGCCTTTTATTTTAAATTATCTGGTTGGCATTTTCTTCTGGTGGTTTGAGCCTGTGTTTTTAACAGAGCTGCAGGTGATTCGCATGATTGAAGTTCGGCAATATCTTCTGTGGTGGTGTTTTCATATAACAAATGCTCCAAAACCCACAAAAAAGTCCTGTAGATAACTTTATAGTTTCAACTTTTATTTACAGAATAGTAATAACTAAAATCTCCAGTACTAGTGCTTTTGCACTAGCCTTCTAACAAAGAAGGCTGAATTAAAATACCGCAGGCAAGATCATTGTTTCAAAAAGATTTAGACATTTCTTTATTTTTAGCATTGCTGAGGCGATGGTCTCAATTGTTCTTTTTCTGCTATGCGTGCACTTAGGAATAGACGGACATTCTCTGTCATGGATACTTTTGTCCATCTCATTTGGCTTTTTATGTGTTTTCTACAATTTTGTATAAACTTTTCTAAAGCTTTTTTAAAACTTTAGAGTCCAAAAAGTATTTCAGACTCACTTTTCCCCCTGTATGTCTAAGATTTTTGACTAGCAATGTTTCTGTCTCTCCTTTATTGGTAAATGGGACAACTTTCATTTTGAAATATTAGATGAAGTTTCTGATGCTAACATGGGGGGTGTGCAATAACATCCAGGAGTATGTGCTCCAGGTGTAGATGTGGCATTTGAATTGAGTATTTTTCTGCTTCCACGGAGAAAATTTTCCTGTTGTAATCAATGTTTTCTTCCGTAAGTTCCACATAATTCATGAGAACATACACTGCTATATAGTTGCAGAAAGCTCTTAGGATACTTTCTGCAAACCTCCATGTCATTCCTTTATGCTTGTTTTGGAAATTTGTAACATGCTGCCTAGTGCATGTACCTGTAGCTTCAGCTGCAGATTAAGTCACAGACTGTCACAAAGAGTACCGCCACACTTAGACCACCACTACAACATTCATATCTCGTCTGATTTGTTTATTCCTTTGAAGTCAGCGGTGAAATAATCTAAGTGGTAGTCATTTCAAGAAGCACAGAGTTCAAAGAAATATTCAGTCTATCTGTAATGTGGTGTGGGGTCTGTTTAATTCTTGTATCCTCAGTTTTGGTCTTGAAAAAACAGTCCCCTGTCTTAGAGAATCTACTTCACACCTATTTTTTTTGTGTGTGTGAAGAAGAAATAGTGATTGTTTTTTTTTCTCCCTGCACTTTAAATCAAATACCACATTTTATTCACGTGTACTTGATGTTAGTAAGTGAATCCGAGAACAACAGTTTCCACAAATTGTTAACCAGCATTTTTTGTTTGGAACACCACTTGAACTGGTGATGAGCCCCTTTGCCTTTCTTCTTCTCATAACCATGTACGTTGTCGTACATATTCTCCATAGTTTTTCCTCTGGTTTTGATATATCTCAGTGATTTAAGCCCTCTTTGGATTGCTTTATTCCATTTCTTCTGTTGACATCTCTCCCTTTCTTTGTTAGGTTTTATCGCACAAAATCCCTGGTAAGTTTTCAACACCATCTTTTTCCCTGTCTCTCTGTTTTATCGCATGTGAAGAGCTTTACTATTTGATCATTCATATGCTTGTGGTATTTAAAACGATACTTGGGGATACATGGTATTTTAGAGAGCTTCGCAGATATTTATACAGACACACTCTACAAAACAGTTGCTTTATAGGGACCTGTCTTTAGAATTGAAACAGAAATAAGAAGTATTTGGGTTCTCCTACTTGTATAGGGACTTCAGTATTATCTTTAAATCTGAAAGAGGAAAAGACTTTCCTAAATCTCAAATTTAACAGGTGGCAGGAAAGTGGGCTGAGTCCACAGATGTGGTGGTGGCGATATAGGAAAGCACAGGGAAGTAAGAGCACTGATGGTGTAGAAATTTGAAGTAAGACTGATAAGACATTCCTTGTTTCTGCCTCTCCCCTGAGCTTATCTTTTCTTTGCTGCTTGATTGGAAATTAAATAGAAGGTATTATCTCTGTTATGTTCCACTAACACTATTCAATTAATTGTTTTGCTCTTGCATTTTAATTGCATTTTTGCACTGATTTTTAAAATTAATTTTGCTCTTTCTCATTAGCCCTGAGTTCATCACTAGATTAGATATGTTTGTAAGTCACTGTATGGTATTACGTGCTGAGGGGTTTTTCTGTTTTACTTCATGGTACTCTGCTCATTCTGAGTGTTTCTGTCCTCAGAATTTCCAGCCCTTTCATATTTCAGTTGCTTGAAAACTGGTCCTTTGTACTTGAGGTGAGAATTCTCCTGTCTGTTCAGCTTACCTCTGGATAGAAGGAGCTTAGGCCAGTATTACGTGCTCTCCTTTTTTCCAGCAGTTTAGTAGAGCTGCTGCTTCCTGGTTTGCTCCATCTGGGTGGTACTGTAAAGTGCAAAGAGCAAGTTAAATGGCCTCTGTCTGCATATCCCTTCTTGGATCTCTTACATTTGCTAGTTGTCTGGAATATTGACTAACACAAATCATTTCCTGGAGTCTATACAATGAAGTTTGATAACTTTTTTTCTTTGACCCTGGGCCAACTGCTGTTCACTTATTCCTGAGAGCAGGTGCTCATACAGTATCAGCCCTACAGCCAAGGAGAGTAGTTTTCTGAACTTTGTACCAAAAAAATTATTTATTTGCCTAAAATTATAAGGAACTCATACTTGTGGTACGTACTGTATTAGTGAACTGGCTGTCAAAAGTAGCTTACCTGGCTATTTTGTTTGGCAAGGAGGAAAACCATTTTTCTGCAAACTTGCTATCCCTTCACGGTGAGAAGCTGGCTGGACCAGTGTTCTGTGACTGGCCAGACAAACGTGGCTGTGTTTAAAAGTAATGTACTTGTCTGGTAGGGAAGAGGGTTGATAGTACCTCTTCTCTCAATGGGATGTAAAAAAAGTAGGATCCTACCCTGTAGTCTTAACAGTAAAACCACACCGAAACCTGTTCTTCCTTTGAAGGAAGATTAAGTTGACTGGAAGATCTTGGTAGTCCTTCTGTGTTGGGTGTTTTGGGTTCACTTGGGAGTAAGGATATATCAAGTCATATAAAAGACTTTCTGTAACAACTTCTGCTGGGATCAATGAATTTTTTTCTCAGGTTTTAGCAGTTTGCTGAGAGTGGTGTCTGCTCTTCTGGACAGACAGTGGTTTGGAACTTGAATTGACCTCTAAGCTAGATATTTGGACTATGCTTCTGTCTTGCAACAGCCATAATCACCAGCAGAACTTCAATGAACATCCAGCAGGGTGTTAAAGGAATTATATATTGAAAATGATTAATGATGGTTACTCTTAGCTTATCTGGAAGTATTTCTTCTCTTTGCCGAGTTGGGAACTAAGTATTCTGACTCTACTGCTTACAACCTTAACTGAAATTATGACCAGAGCACAGACAGAACTTGAGGCAAGCTGGTACTAGGTTCTGCAGTGTGTCCCTGATTTCCTTCCTTTTCCTTCCTTTCACTAAGTTGCCATGCTGAATTTTAGGATACACCAAAATTTCTTTATTAGCCTCACGTTTTTGACATTCCTTCTTTCCATTACTTATTGTAGTATTCAGTTAAAATACCAAACTTTGGCTTTTTTTGGTGTGTAACATGTAAAGGCTTGATAAAAGTCTACAAGTGGAAAGGCTGGGGATTTTGACACCTTGATGGCAGAACATGAACACACCAGTCAACATTTTCAGTGATTAGTGAATGAAATTCGTTTGCGTTTAAAAAAAAAACCTCACTGAAGGTACTCTTGAATCAGTGCATCTTAATTACGTCACTAGAAGCTTTAGCCTCAGGCACTAGTTTTTAACACATGCTCTTTTGTTCTCAATTCATAAAAATGTATGTTCAGACTGAGCAGCAGTTAAATGTCACTTTTGAGATAAACAGTCATTGTGAGGCTTCAAATTATTTGACATTCTAATCAGCTTCATCTCTTTTTAAAAAGTTGATGGTACAGTCTATGAGCAGACTCCAAAACTCTTGTCTGTTTTGTGTTTGGAGGACTGGGAATGTTTTAAGGTGAAAGCTCACGTTTCAGGGGTATTTGTTTTGCTTTTACAAAAAAACCACGGTGCCCAGCAAACTGGTTCTGTACCCAGCTATAAAGCTGCAAATCTATTGGAACTGCAGTCTAATGATTGACAAAATCATCTGATTTCTCATCTTTTGAGTTTACACTTGTTCTCCCCTTGAAGGGACTGCCAGTTGTTTTATTCTTGGACACAGCTCTACTGTCCCCTTTTCTGTACGGCATTCTGTATTGGTTGCCATGGCGCATTTGACTGGAGATCGGTCTCCTCTGATGGCTTAAGACAGGAAACACTCGGCAGAGGCAGTGCCAGCTCAGATCGTGACTCGTACCAGATACTTGAAAGGAAGGTGCCAGAAAACAAGGAATAGAAAATTGTGGGGCCGTTTCTCTGAGGGAGTGTTTTTTGGTTTGTTTTTTTTTGGCTCCTGTCAGCTGTTTATGTTATGAAGCATGAGAATTTTTCTTACAATTGCTGTTCACTTTTAATGTTTCTTGTACAACAGTTATTTTTATTATCATTAAATGTAAATACCATTGCAAATAAATTTTTTCTGTCAATGCAAAGCGTGTTGCTGCTTTCAAAGTAGGCTGGCTAATTTTTGAACAGAAAAGAACATCTAGTCCCAGCTACTATACAGATAATGTAAACAGCAAAAAAAAAAAAAGGTGATGGTCTACCTTTGGCAATTTAAAAAAGCCCTTTTAATTCTCTGATGAATACCTGCCAAGGAATTGTAAGTAATGTGCCATGAGAATTTCTACAGATGACTAAGTGCAAAGTAGAATCCAGTCTGCTTTTCATAAATAATTTAACTCAAGCTGTGGTGAGATCCTGCTTTTGTCCTTGAATTCAGCTGCCATTACCGCTAGGCTCTAGCATACATCTATTGAATAAGAAGCTGTTGGACAGCTTTAATGTGGCGTATCTTCCCTTTTTACACTTTCTGCCCTATTTTTCCTGTCATTTTGCTTGAGCTAGCTCTAAGCTTCCTGATGGTTTTCTGTTTAACGTTAATAATGACTTCCTAATTAGAAATAATGACTGCTTGCTGTAAGCACTGTGCTGTGTTTTAAAGCATCGTCACGTAGGTGAAAACTCTGTGACAGAGATGCACTTAATGTTCTACATAGAGGTTTTTTAATTAAAAATGGTAAGTTAGAAAATACAGATACTGATTAAGCAAAATTAGTATTTTGTAATATTTTTACAGACTAAAATAACTTTGTGTTCATCATTATCTGTGATCAGTCTCAATATGACTTAACTAGTCTTATGTTTAGAAACTGTGAAGCGTGCATACTTAATTGATTTTTGTATAGTTCTCACTTCTAAGAGCGTTAAACAGCTCTTCACCTCTTACAGATGCTGGTCCCATTACTGTGCTGTTGCACAACCTGCTGTCAAACTTGTTTTGTTTCTATATGTTTTACAACACACACAGGAAATAACCTGACTTGGGTGTAGGTAGTGTTGATGCTCAAGAATAAATTCAGGGTTTGGGGAAAAGCAGGTATGTCTAAAAGGAAAGGTATCTCTGTAGCGTAGAAGACCTGACACCACAAATCTTCAATTTTCAGTTGTGTAATTTTTCTTGCTGTTCAAAGCAATGCGTCTCAGCTGGGAAGTTGCTCAACATTCTACCTTCAATTCTCTGAAGAATTTAAACATTCCCTTTGACGTGTGAGTAGCCCCATGAGTTAAAGACTGAACCCTGTCTGACTCAGTTCCCACATATACTGGGACCCACCTGAATTTTTTCCCCTCACTATAAACCCCTACAGAAGACATTGTCATTGACTTTCAATAGATGTAAGGAATTCAGATCACTACATTACTGGTAATTACAATACTATTACAAGATTTTTTCATTATTCTTTGCAGTGCATTTGCTGTGCAAGCGTGTAACTAGCATTAAGTTAAAGTTGGGGGTTTTTTTCCTAGTGTGTTAGGATTTTGTAGAATTCCAGCTGAGTGGTGTAAGTTCAGTTGGGACCAGCACATACAAATTAATGGAAATATGTTTACCTGGTCTGTGTAATCTTGGGAAAACTCATTTGTTTACCCACACCTGTTTCGTTAGTGTTTACTGATTATTCACACTAATAATTTCTGATATAATTATTCACAGTAATAATTTCTTCTGATTTCACAGATGATAAAAACAAACTGTCCTGTTTTCAGAGCTTTTGCCTGGGAAGAAAACTTAGTATGATTATAGAATATAAGATTTGTAAACAAAGCTTAATTATATCCCATTCTGCTGCTGGTTTAGAGGAGCGCTGATGATCTAGGAGACATTCCCTGTAGGTAGATTAAAACTCGGCAGTCTCTCTAAATACCACATTTAATAAACTAGCAGAGAGCTAGAGAAAGACTGTGGGCAAATAAAGGAAAATAGCACTTCAGTTTATGGGACAGAGGTCTGGAAGTGTGGTGGGAGGTGTTCTTAATCCACTGAAGACTGAAAGAAGCTTTTCCTGTAATTCCTTATTCACCAACCTCCCACATTATGCTAAAAAAGAAAAAGCATACTGTGTCTCTGTAGATGGAGGGTTTCTGTGGTGCTCGTCCTTGGAGTGGAGAATAAAAGAGCTTGTGGGTCAGCTCTCCGGGGTATAGTTCGCTGAATGTGGTAGGGCAAAGAACGCTGACCTGCTGGAGTGAAAATACATTCTTACCCTTATTGCTAACCTGATCGGTGTTACCAAAACAGCCCCTAGGTTCTTGTAGATACGAGGTAGATACCTAATTCATAGGTCAGCTTTACAGAGAAGCAGGGAATTTCTAGGGGAGCAGGTAACCGACAGGTAACATTGTAAAACCCTTCCATAAAAACTGAATGGGCAGAATAATCCAATTTGCCTGTAAGCAACTATCACAGTCTAAGGGAAGTATGTAGAAAACGTCGAACCTTTCTACTAACAGTTGTTTTCCGTTATCTTTGACTTGCAGGTTCTTCCCCCACCCTTTTTGGGGTGGAGAATCTTAGCTTGAATGGTAGGAAGAGGTGATGTCTCTTTGCAGATCTCTTGGAAACAGTCCTCTACAAAGGACCTGCTCTTCTGAGAGATGTTCTGTTATTTGGGGAATACGGTTTACAGGAAGGTAAACATTACTGTGTGGCGATGAACTAGCTTCAAGTCTGACTAATACAAGCGGAGGATACACAGCTCTATTAAATCCCCATTTAAAAGCGTACAAAAGAACCATGTATTTAAAAAAAAAAAATCCAAGCAAACAAATTCTCTGTAAATGAGAAAGTCAGAATTGTTGCATTTAAACAGTCATTTAAATATCCAAATATCCATTTTCTTTGGAATGTGGATGCTAAAAAAGTACAAGATGCCCTAAGAGCGTCATCTGAGTATGTGTATATACATTCAAGTAATTGCTGAGAAGGATCTAGACATCCTCCAAGATCGTCTATAAAATCCTCTTTCCAATCTGTGAGCCTCCAGAATGGGGTTCATTCCGAGGGGAAAGGGCATACTAGAAAAAAAAAAATTAGCTACATCAATAAACCTGATATATCTATAATTAACAGTTTATACACAGTTGTATTACAAAATATATAGATACATTATAGACTGTAATAAGACAATGGTCCAAAACAACTTTGTCATATGTATATGATACATATGTATTGGTAAGTCCGATATGCAGAAATTAGAGTGAGAGAGGGAAAAAAATCAAGACCTTAATTTATGTGTAGTTTTCCAGACTTCCTGCTGGATTTGGTCGAATGCTATTACACACAATCTTACACACGAGCTTGTTATGGCTTTCACCAAGTGTTTCTGTTCGCTGTCTTTTAAAGAACAACCCTTATCAAATAAGTTGGCTAGAAGTATTAACTATCTGGATTTTAATTAATGGGGTTGTTACTACAGTCACTCAGTTCACAAATGTACTGTGCGTATGAAAAATATTATTTGAGAAATACTTTTGTATCTGAACTTTTTAAAGAATCTGCACATGCTTGGTTTTATGCTCAGACATTAACTCATTATTTTAAATGAGTTCAGTTTAGTAAAAATCTTTACCTTCAGTCTTTCAGTTAGTTTATAGGTTTTCCGTGGCCATGACTTCTAAACAAATCACACACTTCAATTCATTTATCTATACAGCGTCTCTACAACGTAGGGAAATGACAGAACTTCTGCATCTGTAACAGGTGGGCTCAGCGGGCAGAAAGGGTGCGCATGTTGTTCAGAGGAATTCCAGTCCTGGCTCTCCTAGGTCACAGAGAAACATGTGTGACTGTTAAAGTTACTGAGCAGAAGCTGTTTAGAGTCAGCAGTTAATGAATGTAAACTACAGAGATTTGCATGGATTAAGGTTTTCTGAGCATGGTGCTTGGTGACGGGACTCGGTACCAGAGCAGAGTTCGATGCCTGGAACTGAGAACTGAAAACAACTACAAAGTAAAATCTGCCAGGCTGCTGCTTCTCTGGAGTTTTATTTTAAATGTATTTTCTGAATCATCTGTCTCCTATGTATATCTATCAGCAGAAAGAAGGAAAAGCAATATACAGGGTCAATTGCTCCAATTAAAAAAAAAAAGGGAAATAAACCAAAACATTAAAAAAAGGTGTGATTAGATGATGCTGTTCTCTTTTCTTTGTTATCTTACGTAGTTCTGGGTTGGTTCATCCCTTGGGAATAGTTTATTTAAAGCATATTTGTTGTAGGAAGTAATTGATTTTCCTGAGAAAGCTTCATTGTATTAGGAACCTATAGCAAAGTATGTATGACGATCCCATTTAGTGCAGAACATTGTCCAAGAGATGCCTCTCTTGAGGGCAATAGATCATTTTGATGAGGTCACATCCCTGTTTTCCCCCCCGTTGCTGTAGTCCAGAGCTCACTGGCTGAAAGATTGCTCTCTGCAGGGAATGCCCGTTACCCGTCTTTATGATAGTTGTGTTTTTTAAACAGGGTAAGTTTCTTCTGATCCCCGTGGTCATTTTTAATGTGATGATGATGGTCAAAAGCCTGCTGATAAGAATTTATGTCCTGGCATCTTTTAGTGCTGTCCAGCTTTGTGGTCTGGGGCTGGTGGGTAGTGACTATCAAACCTGGCTCCTGAGAAGCCCGTCAGTCCAGGGCTGTCCCATCGCTGTCGCTCCCTTTTGGAGACTTCCAGAGGACAGGTGCTGCAGGCGCGCTGTTCAGGCGTGTGGCTCTGAACTTGCACTGCTTTGCCCACTGAGCCTTTTTTCTCTGACGATACATATTTGGGCTGGTTTAACTCGGGTTAGGTCTAGAAAGAAAAGCCTAAATCAGGCCTTGCGCAAGATGAGCTGTTATCCCGACACCACCTTTCACCAGCATATCTTGTTTTCGGATGCAATCTTACCGACCAAACGGAGCAGTCCTTGTGTTAGTAATGGTCATTTTTTCAGGAGCAGCGAAGCCAGTGTAATTCCAGTCTGTGCAGGTTTGGTTTTTTTGCTATGGTTTTGCCAGGCTTTGGGGTTTTTTCCTATTTATGGTAGTACACAAGTGTTCTACCCTGAACATGTTTTCTTAGTTCAACCAGTTGTTAACTGTAAGGGAACATTTCTCTGTAAGGGCCTATTGTTGCCCTTGAATTAAATTCTGTCTTTCCCTGGGGGCTGCAGAATAGCAGGTACCTACAGGCTATCACCCGCTGAAAATCTGCAAGCGTGACTTGTCCTCCCCTATGGAGGAAGAGTGTGTTCTCTCTTACTAATGGCCAAATTGTTCCTCCCAAATAAACACTCAGAAGTCAAGTTTGCTCATTGTTCAGCTTCATGTTTTAGTTGAGAGAGAGAGATGTAGTCAGAGCAGATCTACACAGACAGTGCCTTTCATCTCCTGTTGCATCAGAAAAGACAGAGAGAGGGGAAAGAATACATCACCAAGTGCCCCTCTGCTGGGAAGACAGACCATTGGAGCAGTTGCTTTTGAGCACGCTTACAGTCTTTGCAACTTGAGGATCCTGCTCTTTCCTGAGACCCTGCATATTCCAAGGGCAATTTTGCCTGCTATGGCTGGGGAGGAGAGCTGAGTTCCTCCCTCCATGTCGTCAGTCAATCCTTAAAGTTGTTCCCTGTACACTTGCCAAAGCTGTACTCTTTTCTTCTTGGGTCAAGAATCTGTCCCGTCTGTCCCTTACACCAGAGAGGAGGAAGGTTGTACTCATTTGATGGAGAGAGTGCTCTGTGTGTAAATGATTTCCTTTTGTTGTAAGACAGAAGTGTATTGCTTATTCTAATTTGATTTTTCTGTGGCCTCAGGAGAATTCCGACTGATGCTATTCTTTAATGTCTCGTCGAACTGAGGCCTGTATTAAGGCAGCTTGTGCTGCTTGAATTAGGTGCTCCACCATGTAGCAAAGTAGTGCTTGTGGGAGCTGTCTGACTTTGAGAACGCTTTGTCATTCATGGAACATGCTAACGTTCTTCCATACCATTTTATAACCTCAATGCCTTTATGTTGCAGCCCTTCCTTTCTTACCTTGCTTTTTTCTGCAGTTACTGCATGCTGCCTCGTTTTCTAGTATTGACTATTACTGTTGGCTTTCCCTTGAAATGGCCTGGCATGGAGAGGGATTGGAGAAAGAAATTATCATTCATTATTTCTTCTCCAAATCCCTATAGTTCAGCTCAGAAACCTCATTTTGTCATGTAGCAGGAACAGGCATTTCTTCCTGACAAATTTTAGATCATCTGAGCAGCACTGGTTCTTTGTCAAGGTCAGGCAGTCCATTTAAAATGAAATAGCATGAAGGTTTTTCTCTCCTAACTCTTGAGCGTTAGGAAAACCTGAATTGTCTGACCTGATAAGAGGTTACATCTGCTAAGATTTCTTTTCATCATATGCTAATTTAATTTTCAGATCTGTAATTTAATTTTTTTTTGCTTATTTTCTGACAGGGCAGCAAAAGGGCAGTACTGCTAGGATAAGAACAAATAAGTATTTTGCTTTTTGTTCCCACAGCGTTTCACAGAAAGTGAAGTGTCGCAGTGTTGTCTTCCCTTACCACCTCCATACCAACGCTTCATCAGTGTTATGTTTAAAATACTGTATAATAGTATAGGGCTAAAGCCTAAAGGAAAATACCAGTTTGAGCAGAAACTTCTGATGTTGGTGAAGTGAGCTTGGATTATGCCCTCAAACCAAAAAGATGCTCCCAGTGGTTAGTGGAAGGAATGCAACTAAAATAACTCAGAATTTTATTTAGATTGATTTTATGGGTTTTGTCCTGTTTGTGATGCCTTTCATTCAGATTTTCATTACAGTTATAAGGTGTGCACCCTTTAATTTTTCAGTATCTGTAAAATCTCAATGTGAACTCAGATTTTCATTACAGTTATAAGGTGTGCACTCTTTAATTTTTCAGTATCTGTAAAATCTCTATGTGAATGTTCCTTTATCTTCTCAACAGGCCATGGAGCAGATGTGAAATGTGTTGACTGGCATCCAACGAAAGGATTAGTTGTATCAGGAAGTAAAGATAGCCAACAGCCCATCAAGTTCTGGGATCCCAAGACTGGCCAGAGCCTTGCCACACTGTAAGTCCTTGCCCGCAGACTTTGATTTGCTCAAATATAAGCTAATTTCATAATTTTTTAAAATTCGCTCTCAGCTTTTTTGCCTTATATCTTTTGGGCTATACACAGTTGTTTCAAATACAGAGCTCATGCTTTAGCTGTGCCAGAAAATAGAGGTTAGATAAAGTCAAGTCAATACCTGGAAAATTGTGACTTGAATATTCCTTACTTAAATTAACTTTGTCCTTCTCCACAGACCTCCTAGTCACAGAGTTCTCATTTGAAAACCAGAATTGAGATATGGAAGCATAAATTAGATGTTTAATCTGATGAAAAATGTCTTATGCTGCAGGTGAAACATGCGCTGTTACAGAATGCTGTTTCACCGAGCATTACCAGCTGCTCCAAAGAATGAAAGAACAAGATTATGACATAGGGCTTTTTCACAGAAAGCCACAGTATTCTGGTTTAGTAGCCCGAACTACCTTGTTATTGACCTAAATATTTCAGACTGGTAAATTACCACATTTGTGTTTGGGAAATCAGTATCTGGACGGTCTGTCTTTCTCTGCTTGCAGACATGCTCATAAAAACACAGTGATGGAGGTGAAACTGAATCTGAATGGCAACTGGCTGCTAACAGCTTCCCGTGATCATCTCTGTAAACTCTTCGACATCCGTAATCTGAAAGAAGAACTTCAGGTCTTCAGGGGTCATAAGAAGGAAGCCACAGGTCAGAGTTTGTTAAATTATGTGGGTTTTTATTAATAAGTTTGGATTAAAAATTAAAGTTTCGATATTCTGATTTTCATTCATTAGAGATCCTAGAGTTATAGTTCTCGCTGTGGCTTGCTTTGTATTTCAGCTGTGGCCTGGCATCCTGTTCATGAAGGGCTGTTCGCCAGTGGAGGGTCTGATGGCTCGTTGTTGTTCTGGCATGTTGGGTAGGTGGCATTTCCATCAGTACGTTGGAAGGATGTGGGTCAGATGTGCAAGCTATTATACTAAAGAGAAAGTATACTTTCCACCTTCGAATCTGTACGTAACGTGCATGTTCATGGTGTAGTCTTTCTCTGTACCTGAGGATGTTTGTGAATATGCTTCATTTATGAAGATTTCCTGTGCAGGTGTATTTTAAAGGAAGCAATTGCTTGCACAGAAAATAGTCTTTTGTTGACAGGGTGACGAACGATTGAAAATCTCAGTTTCTTAGAGCTTGTTCTGAGATGTTGTAATTACTTTGATTCTCAATGTACACTTTAAAATCCCTGCATTACACGATTCCCTATTAAGAACAGCTGGGAACAATGAAATGACCCAATATAAAAATAACAGGGGCTTAAGTTTAGCAAAATGTGGGATAGAGGAAGAGGAACAACTGAATAGCAAAAGTTTTGTGTTTTATCTGTAGCAGATATTCACCTGAGTGATGACTGTTTGTTTTTTTTGTTTTTTTTTTTTTACGTATCAGAGTTGAGAAGGAGGTTGGCGGAATGGAAATGGCCCATGAAGGAATGATCTGGAGTCTGGCGTGGCATCCCCTTGGACACATTCTCTGTTCGGGCTCAAATGATCACACCAGGTATTTTCAAATATATAACTAAAAGAACGTATATACAAAGAGAAAATAGAAAGGTGCGTGGCATCAGTGAAGAGAGAATAGACTGGGATGATCCTGATACACAGCCAGTGGGCAAAGCAGAGACACAGACTTGCCTAACTGGGAAGGCACTAACATTTTACATTAAAAGGTAGAGTCTAACCTCTTGTCCTTCATATAAGGAAACCTTAAAAAATACGAAGACTTCAGGCTTGTGTGCTTTGAAATCTGCTGAAGAAATTTTTAAAACAGGGTTGCTGTAGTTTCTTGCTAAAAAAATATTGCCACAGCATTTTTTCCTGCAGATCATCTGCTGGTCATGTCTGTCTTTTCACAGTTGTAGACATGTTTGGAGAAATATAGTTCGTGCTTTTAGGTTGAACACGTTGTAAACATGGAGCATTTTATAAATGGAGTAAATATTTGTGCGTGGATGTGTGTATTTACCAGGTTAGTTGTGTATGAGGAATGTATTCAATTGAGCAAGAAGTTTTTGGAATGTTCAGGATCTGATGTTGATGCTTGCACGTATACCCCTCACACTTTGAAGTATCTTCTGAATTGTAACTATATAATTCGGTATAATTGGGGGTTTTTATTTTTGGTTTGATTTCACACCTGATGTTCAGATCTAGTGCTGAACCTGATTTAGTAAGAGTTGAATCCTCATATCATGAAGATAGAATGCTAAAAATTAAATAACTAGTTTGATTAAAAGTAATTAATAGTCTTCAACCTTTATTGAGATCATATAACTTCTTTTTGACAGCAAGTTTTGGACTAGAAATCGGCCTGGAGATAAAATGCGAGATCGTTACAACTTGAATCTGCTGCCTGGGATGTCGGAGGATGGTGTGGAATACGGTAAGGCAATTTCCCTCGATGTGGAAGAAAGAGGGTTGGGGTCAGGAGCAAGCCTAGGTCCTTCGCTGACACCAGAGTGCAGCTTTTGGGGAAGACAGTGGAACGGTGTCATAGCATTGGTGGTTGCCTAGACAAAGATTCTTTTTTTAAACAAGGATGTTGTTACTCTCCATGTAACCAGCAATTACCATTCCAACAATGAGTTCTCTTTTTTCCCCGCAGCTCCGGGAGGTAAGACCTGCTCTGTCAATCACAGGAAGGAGGTTTGGCTCTCCCTCTAGCAAATGTCTTCAGCTTACTTTTATTTTTGAAAACTTCATGTGGCTTCAAGACTTCCCATGGTCATGGACAACATCAGGAAAATTTTTCAAATTATTGAACTTAATTAAAATCTTAAAGCTTTACTCCCCTCTTAAGGGTTGATCTGGGTGGTTTTAGGCTGTTCAGGGTTGCCTAGCTCTATGGCATGCCTCAGCAACCATTTCATCTCTGGCGTTGCCTCTGTTTCTTCAGATTTTTGATTATTTGCTCTATTGTGTTTGGGCATGTTAATTAAAATGCTGCACATTAATCCAATTGAAGTTTTGAAATACATAGATTTGTTGTAATAAAAATGGGAATGGGTGGTTATTTCATTTTCTGAGCTTCTACCCTAAATGTAACTTCCCTGAAAGGACCAAGTTTGTGACTTTTTGGTGTATTTAGGAATGTAAATTTGCAGTTCTTTTAATATCCTGAAATTCACGTATAGAATTGAAGTGTCTGCCAGTTGTGAAATAGTAATGATACCAATGGTAGGAGCAGGTGAGAATCCAAACGGGTAAAATGATAGCATAAGGAAAACCGTACCAAGTATTAATAGCGATCGTTTTTCTCTAGATGATCTGGAACCCAACAGCCTAGCAGTTATCCCTGGGATGGGAATACCTGAACAGTTGAAAATAGCCATGGAGCAAGAGCAGATGGGTAAGTAGTAGCTATGGGGAAGCGTTTTCCTGAGCCATCCAGATACTGTGTGACTTCTGTCATTCCTTTCATATGATTTGGTGGCACAAACACTTTTTTCTCAAGCTCTGTACTCCATGCACATCCCATGTAAAGGAGGAAGAGTTGAAAACCTCTTTCTTTTGCTAAATAAGCTGTAAGGAGAATAACAGGATTTCTCTGTAAACCTGCATTGCTCTGACTGTTTGTCTCCCCGGTGCTAAAGGGAAAGACGAGTCCAACGATATTGAAATGACAATCCCAGGACTGGACTGGGGAATGGAGGAAGTAATGCAAAAGGACCAAAAGAAGGTGCCGCAGAAGAAAGTGCCCTATGCAAAGCCAATACCAGCACAGTTCCAGCAGGTAAGTGCCTGATACACCAGTGAACAGGAGAACAACGTTTTATTTTCCTAGCTTCAAAAAGTGTGCGAAGTCTTAGACTTCCCACACAAGCTCTTCTGTGTCAACACCCAGTGCAAAATAATTCACTGCAGTAGTTAGTTTAATTACTATTTAATCCTTAAATATTTGGTTAAATTCCTTATCTCTTATCTGTACCTGGAAAACAGGATGTTATAAAGTGCATACATGTTGTTCCACGTAAGTCATCTTGTGTTTATTATTCTTTACAGGCATGGATGCAGAATAAAGTTCCTTTGCCTCCCCCGCCTGAGCCACTGAATGATAGAAAGGAAGACATTAAACTGGAAGAGAAAAAGAAAACACAGGCAGAGATCGAACAGGAAATGGCAGCGCTTCAGTACACAAACCCACAGCTCTTGGAGGTGTGTATGCAAAGATGGTTATTAGCAAATTTTAGTGCTCTGTGTGATTTGTTCAGACCTCAACACTACAACGCGGAGCTTAGTTTTGCAGTAGTTTCCATCTTCAAAAAAACCCCGTCTTATTGAACAGGATATTGGACTTCATGCATGATTCTGTGAAACTTTCAGTGAGGCCCCCACATTTCAGTTACCTACACTGATGTACGTCTCTCTTTAGTTGTGTTTCTGTTAATCTTTTTAAACTCCTGAGAAATGAGATGACGGCTTCTGACTTTTAGATGTTACATGTTACTTTAGCTGTTGCAGAAGTTACTTCTGTACTTAGTTGATTTTCTGTCTCTCTTTTTTCGGGCAGCAATTGAAGATTGAGAGACTTGCACAAAAGCAAGCTGAGCAAGTGCAGCCGCCACCTCCAGGAGGCTCTCTGCACGGACCCCAGCCTTTTCCAGGGCAAGGCCCAATGTCACAGATGCCTCAAGGATTTCAGCAGCCCCTTCCACCTCAGCAGATGCCAATGAATATGCCTCAGATGGGACCTCCTGGTCCACAAGGACAGTTCAGACCTCCGGGACCCCAAGGACAAATGGGACCTCAAGGTCCGTTACACCAAGGAGGTGCAGGTCCACAAGGCTTCATGGGACCACAAGGACCTCCAGGCCCCCAAGGGCCTCCACAAGGAATGCCACGGCCTCAGGATTTACATGGACATCAAGGAATGCAGAGACATCCTGGCCCCCATGGGCCGATGGGCCCTCCAGGTCCACAGGGTAACGCTGGCCCACAAGGCCACTTGGGACCACAGGGTCTGCCTGGGTCTCAGACTCATTTAGGACCACAGGGTCCACCTGGCCCACAAGGTCATTTGGGTCCTCAAGGTCCCCCTGGTGGTCAAGGAATGCAAGGGCCACCTGGTCCCCGAGGAATGCAAGGACCTCTTCCTCATGGCATGCAAGGAGCTCCAGGATCTCAAGGGATGCAGGGACCTATATCTCAAGGGCCTTTGATGGGACTTAATCCAAGAGGGATGCAAGGTCCACCAGGACCCAGAGATAACCAGGGACCTAGTCCACAAGGGATGATGATGGGTCATCCACAAGAAATGAGAGGTCCTCATATGCAAAGTGGTTTACTAGGACATGGTCCCCAAGAGATGAGGGGCCTCCAGGGACCCCCACCTCAAGGTACAATGTTAGGACCGCCACAGGAATTGCGTGGGCCACCAGGTCCACAAGGCCAGCAGGGACCTCCACAAGGCTCTTTAGTAGGGCCTCAAGGAAACATGCAAGGACCTCAGGGACAACCGAACCCTTCCAGGGGGCCGCACCCCTCCCAGGGCCCTCTGCCTTTCCAGCAGCAGAAAACGCCTCTGTTGGGTGATGGGCCTCGTCCTCCGTTTAATCAGGTATGTGTCGGTCTGTGTAACAAGAGTGCTAGGAATGTCGGAGTGGTGACAGCGCGCAGCAGAAATGCAAAGCAAGAGCTGAGAGGCTGGGGGGTTGGTATACTTGCAAGACGGAGGCCTCAGGAAAACTGAATTGATAATGGAAAGAGTTACGTAACTTGGAGACGTCAGAGCTATCTGTAGAAAAGGGATTGTTGGAAATGCTGGTTCAGAAATCAGTCTGCCGTGGAAATATGTAACCTGAAGAGAAACTCGGGTTTTTTTGCTTTTCTAAATTTAAAGACACTGAACTGTCTTAGACGGGGAACTTTCTGGGGAGTAGGAAAGCACGAATAAAAGCTGGATTTAAGCAAACTGAACCTAAGAAAACTCCTATGTGTTAATTAAAGCAAGTTACTGCCAACTTTCTGTTGTCCCGGAGTAGTTCATCCGAACTATGGGATGAATTTACCGTAGATGCTGACACACCTGGAAACGTGCCAGTGCAAACCAAGTGCACAGAACACAGCCATCCTGCTTCCTGCCTTGGTATAGAAACCCTTTAGCCACGCTTCTACGTTCTGGAGCTCGAGTTAAGAGACTGACACTGCGCACCGTTGACGTGTTACGGCACCATACGGCCAGAAGCGTGAGAGGGAGCACAGGTGTCAGGCAGGTTTGTGTAGGACTAGCCCAGGTCTGGCCGGGTGAGCACTGAGCTGGAGCTGCTGCGCACGGCCTAACCGCGCTGCCAGTGCGATGTCCCTGTGCCCTGCTGCCTTGGCGCTCGGCTCCAGCAGGGTGTGCCCGCTCAGCAATCTACTTGCACTTCGCTGGCCTGGAATACTGGAGAGTGTCGCTTAGAGACGCACCAGTTTTCATAAAAGGCTTATTCCCTCTTCTGACCTACCACAGATACGCAGAGCTTTCTGTATTTATGAGCCCTTGCAAGTTCCTATTTGTGTGGCACTGATTCTCTACTTAAAATTTTTCTTGATCGTCTTCAGCTTTAAGGTGGATTTTGAAGGACATGGCTGGAAAAAAATTCTACTTACTCCGTTTCAAAAGATGCGTGGGTTTTTTTAAACAGCGTTAACTCTTCTAGACTTGCACTCAGTGCTTTCTAGTTGAAGCTTTGGGCAGGTGCGCTATAGTCCCTTGGGTGGTCTAAACAGCGTTAACTCTTCTAGACTTGCACTCAATGCTTTCTAGTTGAAGCTTTGGTCAGGTGCGCTATAGTCCCTTGGGTGGTCCGGTACCAATCCCAGTGAGTGACAACATACCAAAGTGAGCTTCAGCCCCCTGGTTCCATTTCAGACTGAGGCAGGGCAGCCTACAAACAGTGTCTTTATTTGAAAATCCTTTTCCTTACCAGTCGGCAGTAGTTCCCTCCAGAAGTCTGTTAATGGGACACTGCTGCGGAGATTTCAAAACCATCGAAGGCCAGCAAATGAGCGTTGGTTCCACAGCTATCTCACTTAAAGTAACATAGTGTTCTCATCGCTATCCCAGGGAGACTGATTTTTCTGCTTTTAGAATAATTGCCACGCTTGTGTGTGTATCAAAGTTTGTGTGTGTTTACATGCATGTGTGGGACTGTCCTTGTCTGACCCTATTGTTAACGCTCTGGTCAGAATTCAGTAAGTTGCTTTTAACAAGTGGCTGGTTATTTTCAGTGAATACTGCTGTCCTGAAGTCTTTTACACATACCAAAAAAAAAGACAAAGCAAGGTGGTTTTGACCCATTTTCCTTCCACGCGCAGCTTTAGAATGGTGATGGCTTTTCAAAATGAACAGATGTTAAAATTTGTAAAGTTGGTTTTTGCTTCAGTTTGCTTCTTTGTAATATAAATGTTACAGTAGGTCCTATTTTAAAAGCCCCTATCTGTGATTTTTTTTAAACAGGCTTTCGCTTGGTTTTTGTTCCAAATTTGACATTCATCTTTTGTACACTCACACAAATCACTTGCCTGCCTTTTCAGTGACAGGAGTGTATGAATATATATCTGCTTTGTCAGTTGTAAAGGTTAATCTCCGCATAAGATGCCACCGTAAGCTGGAAAGCGGAGGGTTACTGCAGAGCGTGTGGGCGAGATGTACACCTCCTCCTGAACGTGAGACCTGCTGCCTTCGGCAAACACCAAACGGAATAGAGAACTGTTTGTGAGAAGGCAATTGCCTGAGATAGGAGCGTCAAAATCTTATTCCGGAGATAGACATATGTTACAATGCAGATCGATGAATAGGAACTCCCAAGTTAGCTCTTTTGTTATTTAGATTTCAGCTTCTCACACTCCTTTTAGACAGACGTGTTGCATTTCACCTCACTGACTGGCTGCGCGAGGTACACGTAGTTCAGGCCAAGTCTCTCGCCCGTCCCCATAGAATCCAACTTTAGGAGCTTGTGCAGTACTTTAGAAGAAACAGATTTTTCTCATGGGTGAATACAAAGAATTCTGTCCCCCGTCAGTGCGTAGTTCTGATGAATGCAGCTGGCTATCATAAACCAGCTGTGCAGTTTGCATATATGGGGCAGGTACACCAGTAACGTGGAGCAGCTGACTTCTGCTGCACCAGTTCATCTGACTCGTGCAGAACCTCAGCCCGCGCTGGGGAATCCTTCAGCTGACGGTGGTGGTGTGAGGTGCTCCAGACGTACCCACCTCGAGGTGTGGGTACGCGAAACTTTAAATATGGTGTCTCCTCCCGAGATGTATATATTTGCTTTTCAGTTTTGAGCTCAGTTTGGGGCCTGGAATGTAGTTTGAAGTGAAAAGCATGTGAAAATGCAGTGTTACGGCTCTGCCTTTCTACCTTGTCAAAGTGTGGTTTGTTTGGAACAGTTTTATGCTAAATACCGAGGAAACTCATTTTAGCGAGTGCTAAAAAATACTGCTCTGGTTAAACACTAGTGGCATACATTTAGGATGTTCAATAAAGTTTATTGTAAGTAAGCACATGCTGAATACATGAGAAATCATGGAACTCCGGCACGGTTCTGATCAAGAATGGCAGCAGCACTGTGAGAGCTGCATCTTACCTAGTCAGGGAATTCATTTGTTCTCGACTCAAGTCAACATTCAATACTTTCACTAGGAAAGGGGGTTTTTTGTTGTTGTTTTTTTAAAAGACGTTGGACCAGACCTTATTTTTTTGCCTTTTTTTCTTGCCCTTTTTTCAAACTCCTTACAAAATGTACTCCATGCAAATGTGATGTTGTAGTGTCTATTTGTATGCTTTTTTGAGTTTATCACCTATACTGCAGTTGAACATAAACTTTCAATTTAAAACCCCCATTTCATGATATAATGGGGAAAATACACAAGGGAACTTAGTGCTTCTCTGCAACCAGGAAAAAAAAAAGATACGGTTTCTCAAAAATAAATGTAGACCATAAAAATTACTTAACTTTGTTTCATGGAGAGGTTAATCAGTGTAATTATGAGTACAATGACAGTGATGGGGTACAGGTTTGTAAGTATGTACAAATTACCTGCAGCCTCAAGGGTTCGTTACAATCCAACTCTTGCATATTCGACATGTTTAGGAAAAAAAATACTACGTTTAGGGTTTTCTGGTATGAGGTTTGGGGGGATTTTTTTTGTGTGTGTGTGATGTTAACACAGAAAGGTTTTGTACAGTGATCTTTCAACTCTGCCTTGTTCACAGCGATACATTTTTATTGTCAGATCTCATTGCTACAGAGTAAATTACTTATGTGCCTCCTTTTAGTTACAAGTACAAACCCCAAACCATCTCTTTTTGTCTGGCCTTTGCTGTTTAAAGGCCCAAAGGTTGTTTCCCAACCCAAGTTATCACAGTGGATCCAGTGAAGATATGGTACCTGTAGAAACCCCTTGTGGGTCCGTGACAATAGCTGAATTTCAAGAACATTATTCTGTTCTTTAAAATGCACGAAAAAGGAGAGAAAGCAACAAAAGACATACATACTTTATTTTTCTTTGGGGTCACGTAACCTACACAAACCTCTGCTCACTCTACTCTGTCTGCTTGAGAAGAGCAGGTGACTGCGGCCTCTGCCTTGAGCCCCATCATTGCGTAGTCACCCATCCACAACTTCCCTCCTGGTGTCTGGCCAGTATTAGCAGTTTCTTTTGATCCTAGGGTTAGAACTAAGAAAAACAAACTTTGCCAACATGTTAGAAATGAAACGCAGCATATTTCCACGTTAACGGTTTACAAAGGTGTATAGGAGAAGTTCTCTAATGGCCCTGTTGTTGCTACCCCTGCCCCGACATCCTTGGTATTTTTAGGTTTTTGATTTTTTTGTTCATTTCCAAAGAAAATCTTTGGTCTGTGCAGCTCTAACTGCATGTAAATCAATACCTAATGCTACGTTTCCTCTAAAATTACGTTTCTCAGACGGCAACTGAAAAGCAGTACTGATGTGAAAGTCTGAAAAATTAAAAAAACCATTGGAAAATCAGCCGTTCCTACTGTAAGACCTGTGCAGATGCAGTCTTTATGTAAAGAAAATTGCTTTGTCCCCTCACAAATGCTTGGAAGCAAAAATACTCATGTGTGGCAATTCACAAGGCTTTTCTTATTATATGCTCATAGGACGGACAGAACCCAGGTCCTCCACCACTCATACCAGGACTGGGGCAGCAGGGAGGACAAGGTCGTCTTGGCCCTCACAACCAAGGGCCTGGTCTTAATAAAGGTAATTGTCTGTTCTTCTGTAATTCTCCTAAAAGAGGCTGCCAGTGCAGTGACTCTAGACAGAAAAGGCTACAGCAGAGCACAGGGCCTTGGCTGAGAGGAAAGGTTCCGTAGGCTTGGTCCGGGTTATAGGGGAAAAGCTTTCCCCGGAAAATTATTTACTGTGAAATGTATGGTGTATGCTTGTAGAACTGTACGAAGTAGAGCATCCTAAGAGAGTTTTAGAAAACATTACAGAAATCTGCTATGATTTTTTCCTTCAAGGTGACTCCCGTGGTCCACCAAACCATCACATGGGCCCTCTCTCAGATAGAAGGCACGACCAGAACACTGGTGGTCCTGATCATGGGCCCGAGAGAGGGTTGTTTCGAGGTGGCCAGGAGTGGGGTGATGGTAGAGACAGCAGGGGCATGCCAGATAGACGAGGACCTCACCCAGATTTCCATGATGACTTTGATCGACCAGATGACTTCCGTGACGACTTCCATCCAGATAAGAGATTTGGCCATCGATTACGGGAATTTGAGGGGAGAGGAGGCCCGCCATTGCAAGATGAAAAGTGGAGACGAGGTGGACCTGGGCCTCCCTTTCCTCCTGATCACAGGGAATTTGAAGGAGGGGGTTCAAACCGTGGGCCTCCTGGTGCTTGGGAAGGACGGAGACCTTCAGATGATAGATATCCACGGGATCCTGAGGATGCACGGTTCCGAGGACGGCGAGATGAGAGGTAAGAATAAATCTACTCATCTATTTTGTGTAAAAGGGTAAATGGAGGGAACTCTTTCTTCCTGGTTTCCTTTTCATTAAGGAGTCTATCTGTTTCAGATTTATAAACTGGAAACCAATAAGGAAATGAAAACTCTAATATACCTGAGTATAGAGTCCATAGAAATCATTCAGTAATAGAAGAAAACTTGAAAAATGGTCATTGTACACAGCAGCTTCCGTGTCTTTAAACAGTAAGTAAAGGGAGGAAATTTGTAGAGAAGACCCAGTGACACAGGATGAAGATTTGAGACCGTTTTGCTGAAAATTGAGAGGAAACTTGAAGGTTAAAGTGACAAACTTTTGAACGTTAGAAGTGGATTTTGAGACTTTGTCTCCAGTCACAAACTACAGCATGACTGTAGAGACTGTAGAAGGAGATCAATGTACTTGTAAGGAGCAGGAACAGTGATCCTACTGTCAGCTGTGAGGGGCAGAGCTACAGCATCTGTTGGACTGTCGAGACTATCTTCTCATGTTTTTCCTTGTAGAAATTTTATTTCTCTTCCTGACTTGTTTCTTAATGCCAAGCGAAGAACTCAAAAATAATCTGATTTACAGCAATGTCCATGTCATTGCTCATGATTTCCAAATAAATCACGATTTGCTTCTGGTTACCACTGTAAATACGGAGGAATTACACTAAGTCAAAAGATTAACTGTCCTCAAAATTGCTCCAGATTTATGCTAGTTCAACCGAGTTAAATTTGGCCTCCAAGGTCTAAGCCTCTCACTGACCACCAGCTATGTATAAGAACGTGTACTTGTACAAATACATTGTGGTCTCTACATAATGTGAATTTTGTGTGGTTTAGTTGCCTTTTTAATCATTTTCTTACATTCCTTTTACTTTGCATCTATACAGCTCTTCTTTTAGCTATTTTCTACCTAGCTCTGTAAAGATGTACCTTCCTTTTGTGTGACGAGTATGAAAAGAAATGAACAGTAACTAAAAGAAGGTAACAATTAAAGCCGTTTTTAAAAAGTGATGATAGAGAGAATCCAAGCTGAACGGTCTGCGTTATAGAGTTCTAAAGATACAGCAGGCGACGCTTCTCACTCAGTGGAGATTTTCAGATCTTACATCGGAAATGCTTAGGCACTGGGAAATACTTTATTGTGATCCCGATTTTTAAAAAGGTTTCAGGAAGAGAGTCCAAGAGCCTTGTGACCTCTAAATCTGAATTCTGAATGACGAAGAGTCTGTTTATCACAGTACAAGTGTCTGCACAGAGTTTGTTTTAAAAGGAATCAGCACGGGGCTCTAAAAGGCTTATTGTGCTTGCAGACTTAATGAATTCCTTTGAGCGAAGGTGAATTAGGTGCCATTTACTGCAGATGCTGAGGTGAACTTAAGAATCCAAACCGCTCGTTTAGCTGACTCGGTTTGGACTTAGACTAACTGGTTCGATCAAGCATGAGAGGAAAGTGTGTGTATGTGTTTTTTCTCTCTAATTTCCCATCCTTTTCATCCCTGTCCTGTTCTTACTCTACCTGTGCATATCAACATGATGCTTCTACTGCAGAGACTTGCCTCTTCCTGCCTGCTAATCTACACAGTGTGTAGTTGTGTACACTAAGGTCCTTAGGCCTCAAGGAAGAAGATCTGAAAGCAAACAGGAACTGAGCCCTATGCAAGGCAGGGTTTTACACGTGACTGATATGAGAAAGTGAAAAAAGGATACACCTAACACAGTATTAGGAGCTGTGGCTATGTCAGGCATAGGTATGATAGATTTCAAAACTAAATTGTGTCCGTAAAGTTGCCTGGAAGCAAAAGGAAAGGCCCTGTTCCTGCTAGCCATAGGACCTGCCTGGCGTTGCAAATCCTGGTAATTTACAAGCTAAGCAGAATCACACCATGTCAGTATTAAAACGGGAGGCCCTCTAAAGAACATCTAGAGGACTGTGCTGTTTGAAGGCTCAACAATATTGCTATGTGGTTATTTGAACCATTTGTACCTGAAACTGTCCCGTTTGTTTCCCCAGACCATCCAGGTTAATGTAAAATGGTTCACTGTCCATGCACAGCACTCCCTCCATCCACTGTTGTACCTGTACAGGCACAGCAGCCTCCTCTCTGTATTGTGTTTGTTTTCTGGGAGGTGGAGACAGATCTATTGTTTTTAATTAAGAAAAAATGTAAAAGTTTAAAAATATTGTATTGTGTTATGACTACTGTTAAAATATTTAAATTTGTAATTAAAAGGTTAATGTTGTTAAAATTCTAAATAAAAGTATCTAAAGTTTTGCTTGTAATAGGATGCACTGTGTCGTTAATGAGCTGGGGAAGGGGATGTTGCACGAGGCCAACACCACCTGGACATCAGGGTGGTTACAGTTTGGCCAGTGTGGAACTGGAAAGAGAGGGGAGGCGGGGGGCAGCAGTGTGAACAGGCACAGAGTGCTCTGCGCTGCTGTCATTGAGGGGTGGGCAGGAGCAGTGTGGAGTCGTGCTGAGGGCTCCTGAACCAGTGTGCCTGCACCACCTAAACACCTTGCCTGTGCTTGCACAGAAACTGGGCTGTGAACGGAGGCAACGGTAACAGCTGGTGCTAGTGCACACCTAACAGTAATACACAGAACACGTGTGTACTTTCACCAGCACTACAAGTGGTTAAACTGGTAATGTACAAGACAAAACTACTAGTATGCATACAGCCATCTCTAGCCTTACCTGAAATGGCCCTGCCAGTTCGTTAAGAGCCATTCTCCTCTCTGAAGATCTCTGTTAAAACCCCAGTGTGATGCTGGAGGAGCTACGCTCATTTACAATGAGATGCAGAACCCAATCGTACCAAATTACGGAAGATGCCTTGGTACTTACTAGAGGGAAATTATCAACTTTAGTGTCACAACTACATTTTGCAAAACAAAATTCTTCATTATTGCAGAGCAGTTGGATAAACTGCTCTTCCAAGCTGTAGAACGCCACTGTGCACGCTGTTCAGCAGTCATCACCCCTTCAGAGCCAAGAGCAGTCTAGAATCATTTGCTGAAATTGTAAACTGAGAAGAATGGAAGGAAAAAGAGAATGCTCTAGCAAAAGAATCCCAAATCAACAGGAATGTTTTGTATAGCCATGACTCCCACTACTTGTGGTTTTTCACTGAAATTTGTTATCACTGAAGAGGAAGGGAAAAAAGGGAAGGGGAAAGTTAAGACCACCACAGCTAAGGGAAATTCACCCATGCTTTTCCTTACCTTGTATCTATCATCACTCACTGAATGAAAAAACATAATCAACAGAAGGAAATATGAGGGGGAAAAAAATGTAGAAACAAAATGCATTTTTCTACCTACAAATCCTATTCTAGTGACTGTATATGCTATAGTATTAAGTAAAACAGTTCAGAAATGAGTTGTTGATTAAAATGAAGCTGACTCAAGTTTATCGATCAGTTCTTCCTAAAACTCACTTTTGTACCATGTTCTTTCTTGTAGCTTCAGAAGAGGAGGACCCTCGAGGCATGAGGGCCGGGGGCCCAGGGGGAGAGATGGCTTTCCTGGCCCTGAAGATTTTGGGCCAGATGACACTTTTGACTCTCCAGAGGAAAATTCAAGAGGAAGGGACCATGGAGTTCGGGGGCGAGGTCGTGGTGCTCTTAGAGGTGAGGACATGCTTCCACACTGAAATGCAAGGATAAGGAAGCAAAGACACTTCTTGGGCAAATATTTTCATGAATTCAGTGTCTCTTCTCACTTCTGTCCCCTGCATCTCTTATTGCTCAGGAGGCCGGAAGGGTTTACTTCCTACTCCAGATGAACTTCCACGCTTTGAAGGAGGGCGGAAGCCAGAATCCTGGGATGGAAACAGAGAACCAGGTAAAAAATTTAGTGAGATTTGTTTTAGGTAATAGACTAGACTTCTACAATATAACCACTTACCAAAAAAAAAAAAACCCAACCAAAAAAACCCCCAAACCTCTACCTTTTTCCTGTACCTCGTACGCTCACTGCACTGCCAGTCTTTTACCACGAGAAAAGCACAACGCGGTTCTTTGAAGTTCTAAATTTAGGAAAAAAAAAAAACTATGCAGAATTCAACTGGCTCTAAATGCAACTTTCTCACTGAGCAAAAAATGATTGTGCCCTCAAAGCCTTGATTTTAAGTTGAATTCTTGTAGAGCCTTGAACGCCTGTTGTTGTCATTGCACATGGATGACTGAAACATGCTTTGTCGGGGGGGTTTTGAGATGTGTATTAATGCCAATAGTAACCCTTCTCTTGGATGGCATCTTTGTTTGCAAAAATAATGTTTACGGCTGCAGTGTCTGACAGCTTATTGGAATTTGCATCTGTGTTACTAATGGCAACCCCATATGGGGCGAAACAATTCCAGAATGTTATGGAAAAAGTGAGCACAAATGACACATGAATAGATGAAGATATGATCATCTCTAAAATATACAAAAATATTTTATACCGAAAAGAACACTTTAGATCTGTCACTTCTTTCCTTCCCATCATCTTTTAAACCTGTTTTACCTTTAGCTTTCTAACAACTTATTCATCATAATGTTTGGGGTTTGCCTGTGGGGATGGGGTGAGGGGTGAAGCTTTATGCAATTTTAATGTGACTGCCTCCAAAAATGAAGAATAATGATCAGATGAACATTACTCATTATGCTGGTTTTTCTCTTCATGCTCAGGTCCTCGTCCAGATCACCCTCCGCATGACGGGCATTCTTCAGCTAACAGAGAACGTTCTTCTTCGCTCCAGGGCATGGACATGGCCTCACTGCCACCACGTAAACGTCCCTGGCATGACGGACCAGGGACCTCTGACCACAGAGAAATGGATGCTCCAGGTGGACCTCCAGAGGAGAGGAGCAAAGGTAAACAGCCCCTTGTATTGAAGACCTTATGTAACATCGGTACATTTTTCAACAGTAGGCTTCTCCAGAATTCCTTATCTATTCAGAGGGGATAGAGCTGAACTGGTAAATATTTGATCTTACCAGCTGTGAAGCTGAAGATCAGTGTTATAGGAACATAAGAACAGAGGGATTTTCTGGGACATCAAATCCAAATGTTCTCACCAGCATCCCATAATCCTCTTTTTTATTGCCCTGTTCAAAAAGTTAGGGGTTTTTTTGAGTCTTTCCTTATGAGTTTTCTACTTGTACGTGTGAAGTATGGCCATCCATGGTCAGACCAGAAGTCCATAAAGCTCAGTAGCTTGTCCCCAACAACAGCCAGTAGCAGGTACTGAGGGAAGAGTGTTAAGAACACTGTTAAGGCTGTAGTGTTGTGTCGCTGAAATGCCCTCTACACCTATGAATATCTGTAGTTCAGTGACTTACTGAAATACTATTTTTATATTTAATGGCTTTTTACCCATTTAATGGCTGAGCTGCCAGCATATAGTTGAGTTTTTTGTTGTTAGCCCTCTACTGCACAACTTCGTCTTTGATGCCACTGAATTTAATTCCATTTCTCTTACTGTTGTCCCAAAGCCCATTTAGTTTTGACTGTATGCCAGTCCTCCTCTGCGTGGACTGTATTTCCAGTGTTGTATTAACAGCAGGTTTTATCACTTGTTCACAGAAGTTTTTAATAAAACTCTGCTGGTAAACTGCCTCTGTATCACTATTTCCCTTTCAAAACTGTATGTTGTGTTTCTCATTTAGCCAGTATCAGGTCTGTAAGGATTCCTTCTCCAGCTTCAATAATAATTTGTGATAACTCTATCAGATTCTTTATTGAAGCCAAAACAGTTGTTAACTACCACCCTTCTTGTGCCTAGACAACTCATTAATGTACCAACGAAAGTTTACAACAGTGGCAGAAAGCCCAATAAACAAAAACTTGAACAGTACTTTTTCATGTATGGGCTCCCTTCAGTGGTATTGGTAAAGTCATTTGAATATTAAAACTTTATGAATTAGAAACCAATTTGTTCCACAGAGTTTATATTTTACACAGAACCAAGAAGAGACAACAAAAATCACTCTTGCTAAAGAGCAACAAAAATATCCTAATGTAGCTGTAGCACATGTCCATAAAGCACTGTTACTTTTAATACTGTTTGTTATTTTGAGCTCATAACTTTGGGGGGGGGGGGTTATATTCATTTACATATCAGCACTAAAAAGATCTGTGAGGAGTAGAAAATCCTGTTCCTGGCAGTAAGAGCTCATGTACTTATGTTCCTGGTTAGTAGTAAAAGAGAGCATTTTTCCGTTATTTCTAGCAAAAAATGGAGTGAAACTGTAATGTTACTTATGGTCTTCACCACCAGCCTCAACTGATCCATCAGTGGAATGTCTTTGTTTAGGGGAAAAAAAAAAAGTATCTTGTAATAAAACCATACCGAGAACCACAGGTGGTTAAAGCATGAGAACCGGTATGTGTGGCAGTTTTGAGGACACCATGACAATCGCCGTTCTTCACTGAAGCGGTTGCTGACTGTATCACATACAATTTCCTTTAATTCCATCTTCTGGACTGTAACGGAGACACTAGATCTATGTAAGAAAAATTAGAGAGAGAGAGAAGCCATAAAGTTACAGGTCTCAACTACATTTGGTCTGTGAATGATTACTTGCCAGAATTAGCTAAATATACAGAATCGTAGAATCGTTTTGGTTGGAAGAGACCTCTAAGACAGCAAGTCCAACCATGAACCCAGCACTGTGAAGTCACTCCTATGGTATGTCTGAGAAGAGGCATGGCTTAGACTTCACTAACGAATTGTGCTTTGTTTTTAGGACGTGGAAATTCAGGACCTTCACAGAGAGCACCAAAATCTGGGCGGTCTAGTTCTTTAGATGGAGACCATCACGATGGATTCCACCGGGACGAAGCTTTTGGTGGAGGCCCCACAGGAGGCAATAACCCTTCCCGAGGAGGAAGGAGTGGAAGTAATTGGGGAAGAGGAAGTAACATGAACTCTGGTCAGTCAAGAAGAGGAGCAGCTAGGGGTGGTGGAAGAGGCCGATAGAAGAGGCTTTGACTGGGTCACACCCAGTCCTTGCTGGACAATGTTTAATAGACTGCGACTCTGGACTCATTAAGTAACCCTGCAACACCACAAACCTGGAATAAGTGGGATAACTGAATGTGCATTAGTTTCTAACAAGGGTCTTTTCCTAGTTCAATCAACTGCTACTAGCTGCAATATTGTAGCAGTTGTTTTGTCCTCTGCACCCGTTTTTCTCACCTTCTTTTACCTACTTTGCTTTGTGAAGAGCTGGGATTTTTTTAAGTGTTGTGAGCACCTCCGCAGATTTCAGTTCACCTCCAGACAGAAACTTGTTTCTATATGTACAGTTTGTTGGAAGAGTTACTTTTTTTTTGTATGAATACAGAATGTAATTTGCGCAAAAATTAACAAAAAATCAACAGAGTGTGTGATTCTTTACTCACCTATTACTATAAAGAGTGTTGTCTGTAGGCAGACTTGTGTATCAGATGGAGCAACACAACTACCTCTCAGCTGTTCAAAATGCTAATAGCTGATTCCTAGTTTTGTGGTTTATCATGTATAGAGAACTTTCATTTCCACCTTTAGCCACAGCTGTCTACAGATTACAAGTGGTGCTGACGTTAAAATTCCAAACCACAGGAAATCACCGCTGCTTGCTAGTCTACCATCCTGAAAGAGAAAAATGTGGAACACCATTTAGAAAACGTTATCACAGACATAGGGTGAGTTATAACCCGGACTGCTAGCAAAACAGACATCATTACAACTACGGTCATTCTACCCTTCACCTGGCCAAGTATTTTTGTTCAAAACAGCATCTGCTTATAGAAATTAAGAAGTTTAGCAGCTTGATTAATATGGATGGATATATTTTACAGTGCTGTAGGATGCGTTGCTAAAAGATAGGGGTGTTCAATAGTCTGGCACATTCAAAAGCTGAAGCGCAAAACTCGGCAGTTGATCACTTTCATCTTAACATTTTTAAAGTATCTTTCTTTAGGATGTTGTTTTACTAAGGGAGGTAAACGAGGAGGAAAGGTTTTCCCCATTTCTCGTATTTCATTAATAAAGCTGCTTACCAACCATGAGTTTCTGTTTTCCCCATAAATCACTCATACTAATCATCTATAGTCACCAGGTTATCCAAAGGCTCCTTTAATACCCAAATCCTCAATGAAGATGTTACCATGTAAGTACATAGTCTAAAGGCAGCTCTCAGGAAGGTTCTATATTAAAAGTATAGGATATAATGTATCATGAAAAATACCACCACCAGGCTTCCCCCCCCACCTTGGATTTCACGTTACAATATGCAGGATAATACAGCAACCTTGTTCTGTAGCTGACAAGGCTACTGCAACCAGTAGCGGCAACTGGAGCATAGGTGCTTAACTGCTGTTCTCTGGGTTCAGTCAGGCACTAGCACGGGGGTTTTCCCTTAGTTTTTAATTGGTAGTGTATAGAGTGGCATCTGAAAATTATAGTAATTAATTCTGATCATAAGGCTATAAAATCCTTGTCATGGCGCTCTAGAGGTAGAATGCTCTTAAAGGAATTAACTGGGAAACAGCTGAGATGCACCTGTTATGACGGATTTCTCCTCTGAGGGGAAAAAAACTGCCTTTTACCTCTACCTGAAGGGTGGCTTTGGTCACTTTTGGTCTATGTCTGGGAGTTAAGGTCTGCCTTGAAGTTTTAGTGATAAATGCCAATCATTAGCAAAAGGGAAAGCTTGCCCTCTCATTTTAACAAGCCCTGTATATTTTTAAGGGACTGAAAGTGAGTCTTTTCTAGTAGTTAGAATATGTGAGTTACAGGTTGAGCTTTAGTCCTTAATTAAACCACAATCCTCTACCAAAACAAGTTAGAATGCACCTCATATTAGGAAACCCAGCATTCTCTAGACAAAAGGGAGTATGCTTGGTTTTCCTCTGATGGTTGGTTAATTCCATAAACCACTACGGTACTTGCTATTAATGTTTTTCACCAAAGGGCAGCTGCTCTAATTAAGTTTTGAAATATTCCATGATCATGGAATATGTACAAAAAGTCATAAGTAAACTGGATAATTAGCTGGCTTTTGTATAATAAGATATTAGAAGGTGTAGCACAGCAGGAGAGACAGAAGCAGCTTCCCAGTTTGTGGTACCATGACCCATTACTGCTGAGAAATGGCTACAATTACTTATGGGAATATTCTTTGACCAGTGCTGCATGTAGAATCCTTATGCTCTACCTGCTACTCTACAGCTCCACCTTGTCTAAGATTTGTTTAATTTGCTGTAGGGAATAACATTAATTGTATATAATACAGCTTAGGTGCTGTAAAAACGAGAAGTAATTTAATGCTATTCAGATAGCTCTGATCTCCATTTTTAAGGAAAAAAAGTGACCATTAGTAGAATGTCTCTATTGACATTTGGTACACAAATAGTTTTATTAAAGCAATCTCTGTACACGTAAGTACCCCCATTTAACAATTTCAGTTTGATTCAGAGCAGGTGAATACACTAAACTCTAAGTAGTGATACAGTGTTTGGCTGTATTTTGTATGAGGCACTTATACTCGGTGAGATACTCACTTGGGCTCTGAGCGGGTTAACCTTGGTAGTCCCATTTATCTGCAGTAGTGCAGCACGCAGCCCAGACCGAAGTGCCAAGCTGTCAGCCTGAATTCAGCACCTTCCTAATGCTGCTTGGTTTCTGCATTGAAACAGAGCTGCGCTAGCTGAGACAGGCTGTAATTACTAGCACATCTATTTTTGAAAGTCACGCTGTGACAAATAAGCAATTCCTGTCCAGGCTGAGAGAGTTAAAAATATATATAAAAGAAAAAAGTTCTAAGAGCTAAAACTACCCCTTTAAAGCCCAAGTATTTGCTACATTACAGCAGCTGTAAGGCAGCAATACCTGCAAAGACCAAGGCTCTTATCTAAGATTAGCACTTTTTATCCTATCACTGTCATGCAAGAAGACTACCCTTACAGTTAGGGGTAGTCTTTGTGACCCACAGCACCAGGAAAGTTTGTTTCACTGACTGGATGGTATTTAAAGATGTTTTTAGAGAGAAATGCAGTTTAGTGGACATAGTATTCATATTCACCATTGGTCTGAGGTGTTTGATGACGGTGCTATGCAGTGACTGAAGTGCTCAGTGTGTAAGGGTCAGCACAAAAATGAGTTAATAGCAGTTAACTATTTTTGAACCTTCACCCCCACGCTTGACCAGATTTTGCTAAATTGCCTCCGTGGTTCACCATCAGTCAGCCCTATGCACCTCAGCTCTAAGATAGCTGCTTTTCACGTAATGGGCAAGTTAATAATTACATTTCATCAGCTCCGTAATCTCACTCACGTTTAGAAGTAGGCTGCAGCAGCCACATGGTCCTATACTGGAGGTAGGGAAGTGGGATGCTGCCAGCTCCCACCCAGACCCGGAGAGACTCCAGACCATGGCTATCGAGCTGACTTTGCAATAAGGCAAAATCCCGTGATCAGGGACGGCTTGGCAGGCTGGCACCAACACCGTTACACCTCAATACCGCAAAACGAGCTTAGAGAGTCACCAGTGCCGCTCCCGCGTACCAGCCGCTGCTTTTCTTGCTCAGGAAGTGGCGAAGAAAGCCCAAGAGGAACGCGAAGGAGGTGACGAGAAGCGGCGTAGAACGGCTCCATCCCCGTCTCGGAGAGTGTCTTCGTGTCCCGCGCCTCGGCCGGCCCCAGCCTGAGTCTCTCAGTCCCTCCGTCCGAGTCCCGCCGGGCTGCGGCCGGTTCTGCCCCCGTGGCAGCGCGGGGCTCACACCGGCAG
>NW_010395772.1:1936-3182 GCF_000710305.1 Buceros rhinoceros silvestris | reverse complement strand
AAACCGGGACACATAGCCTGTGGTGATTCGCATGCTGGTTGGATATATTCTTTGGCACACAGATAGCATGCATCTCTTAAGGTGCTATGATTGGATAGAGGGGTTAGTTCACGCGCAGTTTCTGATTGGTTAGAGTTACATCTGTGCTTTGGCTGCCAAGTTCCTTATTTGTGTTCTTTATGTGACCGAGAGGGAGTACCATATTTTTCATAGTTCTGATTCTGCTAGAAAGATACCAACATCTGCCCCTTCTCGTATAAAAAAGATGCGTTGGATGCATCGATGGAGGCAGAATAAGAGGCAGCCAAATATAACAAGGATGACAACTATTGAAAAGAATATCTGGAGACCCCGTTTAAGTAATTCCGCCAGCCAGGGTTCTAGGCCCCAGCTACGTAACCAAGAATCAAAAGGGGAAGTGCTAATTTTAATGTGATGCATATTGTCATGCAGCTGAGCCAGTTGCTTATGAATGCTGTTAAAGTGATCAGATAGGTTCAAACAACACATTCCTTCAAAATCGTTACGTTCATGGCCTTGAGCTAATAGTAAAAAAAGCAATGGCTGCACGATTCTGCAAAACTGCGTGGCGGATATCACTAACATCTAATAAGAGAGAAGACAAGATATTTAAGGTAAGATTAAATTGCTTAATCGCCCAACAGGCTAATCTATTAAGCTGTGTGTTGGTGTTAGCGGCTTATGCCCCAGGGATAAATGTTGAGCAGTTCCTAGCGGAACTCCTACAGATGTTTCACACCAACATTGAAAATCCAGGTGTAAAATCTGCGAATAACACTGGGGACAAAGGGTAAAGCTCAAAATGTCAGACTTCCTAGTTACTACTATGTCAAACCCACACTGTTTGCACCTAATTTGCGTCCAAGGTCTACAATGCCAGCCGTGTGAGCCGCAGGACCATGCCGCTTCGGTGGTAAGCTTATCCTGCAATGATTTCGACTGATTAGCAGCCCAGTGCGCTTGCTCTACTGCTTGTTGCCAGCGACAGAGTTGACGTCTGTGGGGTGAAGGGGTTCACGGTCGTTTTTTAACTCTTCTGGTGGATGTGTCGCGTTGCATTCAGTAACTACAGCGGGTTTAATCCACTTCACAGGGACCCAGCGTGGCGTATTAACCTGAATGGAGACACAAGCATATCCTCTGCCATATGTTAGCAGTGAGTACGGCCTTTTGAAGGTTTGTGTTTCGGGCTCCCATACTAGTACAGGTGGCCTGATCTCTAGAG
>NW_010395772.1:947-1596 GCF_000710305.1 Buceros rhinoceros silvestris | reverse complement strand
TCCCAATACTGCAAAAGCAGACAGCCAGTGAGTGATAGCATGTCAGGCATTGGTTGTTGTATGTAGGGTTGCCCAAATGGCATGGGAAAATGTGTCCACGGAGACGTGGATAAATCAAAGTCGGTCAAAAGGTGCATATTCCGTAGTGTCTGTTTGCCAAAGAGTTTGTCGTTGTAAAGAGGGGGCGGACTGGTGAAAAAAGTCATGAGAGGCTTTTGCCTGGGCATAGGCATCGACCTGAGCAGAAGAGACTAAGAGACTAAGAGACTCTGCTGCTGCATTTCCTTTAGTGAGAAATCGGGGAATAGAGGTGTGACTAGTAATATGCATGATAAAAAAGGGGGCCTTACGGGCATTTAATAGGTGCCACAACAAACTTAATTGCTGAAATAACGACTGATTATCAACGTGTTTCAACAGGCTTCTATGCAATCGTGGAAGTAAAGAAGCAACATACTTAGAATCAGTGACAATGTTCACCGGTCCAGGACCGAGTTCCAGAGCAATGTGGACCGCTTGTAGCTCAAGAACTTGTATCAATTCTTCCCCGATAATCTTATGTGATTTTTTCTGTCCGGTGGATGGATCAGTCCAGATAACCCCAGCTTGACCTGAGCCGCCACTGGCGTCAGTGAACACTGGAATCGCG
>NW_010395772.1:0-624 GCF_000710305.1 Buceros rhinoceros silvestris | reverse complement strand
TGCAATCGTTGAAGTAAAGAAGCAACATACTTAGAATCAGTGACAATGTTCCCCGGTCCAGGACCGAGTTCCAGAGCAATGTGGACCGCTTGTAGCTCAAGAACTTGTATCAATTCTTCCCCGATAATCTTATGTGATTTTTTCTGTCCGGTGGATGGATCAGTCCAGATAACCCCAGCTTGACCTGAGCCGCCACTGGCGTCAGTGAACACTGTAATAGCGTTTAGTGGTAAGTCAGAGCATAGGGGTAGCAGTTCAAACGTCAATCGACTTACAAAAAAGGGAAGAGCTGGATAGTGATTCTCCAGAGTGGTCCTTGAATATTCTACAGCTAAGGCAAATGAAAGACCCACTCCACTGGTGTCGTTGAACATTGTAATAGCATTTAATGGTAAGTGAGAGCATAGGGGTAGTGGTTCGAACGTCAATCGACTTACAAAAAAGGGAAGAGCTGGATAGTGATTCTCCAGAGTGGTCCTTGAATATTCTACAGCTAAGGCAAATGAAAGATTGGTTTGTAGGGCCTTCTGTATAATGTCTGAGGACAGCAGTACATATATGATAGTAAAGGTCGTGCCCATCAGCTGCAAGAACTGCTGAGTTGCCTTAAAAATACAATCTCCA
>NW_010395771.1:5617-11397 GCF_000710305.1 Buceros rhinoceros silvestris | reverse complement strand
GTGCAGGGGCGGCACAGGAGCTGCCTGGGGAAGCAAAGGAGTCCATGGCTGTGAGGACAAAGGGGCGGCAGCACGGCACTGTCCCGCAGAGCTCTCAATCTTCATCCTGCTGCTCCTTCAAAATTAAGATTCAGTGTTAAGTGTTTAGAGCAGGTTGATATTGAGTACTTTTTAGTTTCTTAAATACTGGGGGGAACAAGTCGTTTAATTAAACAAACATACTGATAAAGTGACTACAGAACCAAACTTTCTAGTTACTTGATTTGTAAATACCTCTTTTTTTTATTTTTTATTTTATACAACCACTTTTAACTCCCCACTTCAAGATCAGTATTTCAGCTGAGGCAGGGACACTTAGCACAGCTCTGTCCCAGAGAAAACACTGCTCGAGGCCAGCTTTGATATAGAGCAGCCGTGGGTCTTGTGGCTGGGAGAATGGCCAAGGTACGATCAAAAGGTATGAGGAGCAGACACAAGTCCATGACGTGGGAAGCTGTATCAAGGTGCAAGCACTGGTTTCTCACCTGAGCTATGGGGCTGTCATGCTGTGTCTGACTGTTTATCTCTGATCCCGGCCCTTCCCTGGACACAGCCCCTTGGAGTAAGCTACCTCATTGCCATGGACTTTCACGGCCACCTGGTCTCTTTGCTGGTCCTGGCTACTGCCACCCTGCCTGCCCTGCTCTCCTTGCTGAGACCCTGCCAGTGAGGACACTGCTCCTGCTGCCAGCGTGCAACCTCAGCTCCCGCTCCCTGGAGCTGCCTGCCTTGCAGAGCCCTTGTGGCTGGCCCCGAATTCTCTCTGCCCTGCACAATGCGTTTTTTCCAGTTGCTTTAAAATATAGCCCTCTCAGATTGGAAAAAAAATTTAGTTACAAAAGTTATTTTTCTCTTGAAAATACTGGATTTTGTGCTCTAGTAAGTTTTCTGTTAGAGGAGGGAGACCAGGTGTCTCAGCCTTTAAACAGATTTTGCTTTGCATTCTCAGAAGAACTGTGCTGTATACCTATTGATTTTCTTTCTTTACCCAGAGAAAGCTGAAGACTGGAAATTTTTAAGTATTTGTTGCTAGGAAATTCTTTAGTTATGAATACAATTTTTATCTGTTTCATGCCACTTTTACAAAGCTACACTACTTTTGCAAAGCTGACAGGTTACAAGCCTAACAAGCTACAAATTCTACCCAGAAAGTTATAAAATCATCTAAATACGCTAAAATCTACTGAAACCACTACACAAAACCTACCCTACTTTGGCAAAGCTGACAGGTTACAAGCCTAACAAGCTACAAATTCTACCCAGAAAGTTATAAAATCATCTAAATACGCTAAAATCTACTGAAACCACTACATCAATCCCCCCTTTTCTATAACATAGGTAAATTCTTTTACCTCGGACTTAATATAAAGTATTCACTTTACATCATAAAGAAACATTAAACGTTCTAATCATCTTACCAGCTGAAAATATATAGTACAATGCAGAAAGCAAAACTTAGTCCAAGCAAAATGAAAAGAACTACAGTAGGATGACATATCTTATTTAAAACGCCTGTAGCCGTAGGTGACCATACAAGGAGTGTTTCCCACCAGTTATGTTCTCCATCCTTTTCCACTCTTTTCAAAACATTCTTTACTCCATCTACATCATGATGGACAGTTATCAAAGTTTTCTGTCCATCATTCTTAATCCCTCCCAATGTCTGTATTAGACCTTGATGCTGCAATAACTCTTTTGTTCAAGTTAAGTTTATCCCAATGGGTGTAGGAATTACTCCGTGAAACGATATATAATTAGACTCAATAAGCTGATGGGATGTGCCTGGAGCTGAGTAATTAAAGTCACATCCAGCAATCTTAGTAAAATTGCAAATACAAAAGTTCAAGAGATTCCGTGTCCACTTCAGTGTCCCCGACAGATATAAAGTCACAGGCAGTTCTTAAACAAACACAACCTTTACCAACATATATTAACAAGAGTAATTAAAGTCACATCCAGCAATCTTAGTAAAATTGCAAACACAAAAGTTCGAGTGATTCCTTGTGTCCACTTCAGTGTCCCCTACAGATATAAAGTCACAGGCAGTTCTTAAACAAACACAACCTTTACCAACATATATTAACAATATTTTAAGATCAGCATTAGGGCGAACTTCAAAATGACAACCTTTTGATCAGTATCCAGGCAAATACCTTGCGTGCTGATGGCACTACTTTCAAAGATGAACCCTTGTTGTTCTCATACAATACAGCATTCTAGATCTACTGTTTGCCATCTATTCTTTACTTTCCTAGCCCATGCTCTATGTTCAAGAGGATAAAGTATGGTTCCTTTATGATTTATCCCTGATGCCAAAACTGGATGGATCACATATATTGCAGCATTGCAAATGGTTAACACAAAGGCTTTAACTGTACGTGTAATAGGATTATAGGTAAAGTTTATCTTCTTCCACTAAGACTGAAGTTCCCTTTCAAAACTCGTAGCCCTATCCCAAATTATTTTCCGGATTTCGGTGGGAAAAATCCCTTTTTCACCTTCCCTTATAATTGAAGCAGTTACTGATTGCATCCATAACTGTGCCTGGATACAGCTAAGGGCTAGAGAGACATTATTTTGGAGTCCACCAAGTGTGTCGATAATTAGCTTGTATCTTTAATATTTATTGTCTCCCAGTTTGGTACCATTTTTGGTAATAACCACTGATGAGCCCCTAGCACCAATAGAGAAGACCGTAAGGGATATTGTAGTTTGGCTAAGTCAGTGGTGGTAGATGCCAACCTGTTCATTAATACCTCTGAATCTATACTATTCAAAATGCCCAATCCTGTTCCTAAGGCCCCTGTCAGGTCTCTTTTCATTCGTTTTTGAAGATTGTTCTTTGATGTAAAGTGGTACAAGGTTTGTACATTTGTACAAGGTTCGTACCTTTGTACAAGGTTCGTACCTTTGTACAAGGTTCGTACAAAAGGAGAATAGGTTGGTCAAATTTCTGAAACATTGTTTTGCATTAGCAGTTTAACCTTTTTAAGAGACCATTCCGGGTTAAACGGAATTTGCTGTTGGCCTGTATTTCTTATTGCATACAGACCAATCTCATCAAATAATAGGTTTAAATTGGGTGCTGGCATAGCATTTATTCTAACTTTAAATGAGAGTCCAATAGGATCACAGGCCCAGATACAAGCCACCTCAATGGTTTGTTCTAACGTAAAATTAAGCCAATAATTTAAACTTCTGAAAATACAGTACCATGTGATAGGTTTACCCGCAGAAGGAATTGAGCTGGTAATTTGGATTGCTTGTGTATAGATTGTTCTATTAACCATTCAGCATCCTACTCTAATCTGATCTTTTACAATCCCCTGAAGCTGATAAATTCCCGGTTTTATATCCTTACTCAATTCTTCCTTTGCATATAGCTGATTTCCACGCATAACCACGGTGGCTAGGTTTAAACCCTTCAGTGCAGCATTACTTCCCACAGAACCTGTAAAACGGATATAGGTCTGTGACCAAGGCCAAGGCCACGCATGATTAACTTGAATGTGAGTGCCTTCCCATCCCTGAATTATAGTTATGACCGTGAGAAAAATAGCTTTCCCAGTTGAACTTGCGTGACTTTCCATGGAGATTTATGTGCCTTTTTTACTCTGGTGTGATGGATCCAGGTGCTTTGTTCTTTGATCTTGACTGCGGTGAAAGTAGTAACTGACACTTGAAAAGGTCCTTTCCACTGAGGTTCCAGAGTTTTTTCTGCAAGAGACTTGACATATACATAATCCCCAGGCTGTACATTATGTACAGGCCCATCCAACCCTCGTCCCCTTACATCAAGGATGCATTTTCTTATCTAATTGCTTTTCCAAAGCTATAATATAATCCGTCAAAATCACATCCCCCATACGTTCAGACATCCCTTTTTGTACACCATATGGCCACCATATAAAATCTCAAAAGGACTAAGATCTTCTTTAGTCCTTGGCCATGTCCGTATACATAAAAGTGCTAACGGAAGGGACTGAGGCCAGGACAAATTTGCCTCTTGTCCAAATCGCACAATCTCCTGCTTGATTAAATGATTCGTTTTCTCTACTTGTCCACTGGATTGTGGATAGTATGAAGTGTGTAATTGCCAGTCTATTCCCAAATCTCTGCTTAGTTGCTGTACTAATTTAGAGATAAAATGCGGCCCTCTGTCCAATGAGATGTTAGCAGGTACCCCAAACCGGGGGATAATTTCTTGGATTAAGACCTGTGTTACCTCGCAAGCCTTATTTGTCCTAGTAGGGAATGCTTCTGGCCAGCCCGAAAATGTGTCTGTAAGCACCAATAAATATCAATACCCTTCTTTTCTTGGGAGTTCTGTAAAATCAATTCGCCAATACTGTCCTGGCTCATTGCCTTTTCCTATTTGTTCCACCTCTGCTTTCCTACTTTTTTGGGGGTTAGTCTGGAGACAAAGATCACATTGTTGTGTTACCAACTTCACTGTTGTGTATAAATTTCATGCCCTTTAATCTTTTATCAGTTGCTTATATAGGGCTTCAGTTCCCCAATGTCTCTTTTTATGTTCCTTCCTAACTAGAGCCCAAAGCATTTAGGATGGAACTATTATTTTTCCCACTGGTGTGATTGCCCACCAGTATTCATTAAATTCTCCTTCTAAATCACTAATCAGTTTTCGATCCTCTTTATCATGAATGGGCTTACTTTCTGAGCGGATTCTTCTATCCTGAATTAGGGCACCCTCTATTATATATTCTCTCTTCGCTGCCTCCTTTGCCTCCCTATCCACCAAATTGTTTCCTTTCTCTACCTCCGACTCTCCTTTCTGATGTGCTTTCACATGCATCACTGCAACTTTCTTTGGTAATTGAATAGCCTCTAGAAGTTGCAGAATTTCTTGTGCATGTTTAATGGTTTTGCCTTGGGACGTCAATAGTCTCCTTTCCTTCCAAATAGCTCCATAAGCATGCACAACTCCAAAGGCATATTTAGAGTCCCTGTAAATATTAATTTCTCTGCCTTTCACTAGTTCCAAGGCTCTTGTAAGTGCTATGATTTCTGCCTTTTGTGCAGAAGTGTTAGAGTTAACAGACCTGATTCAACGATTTCTCTTTCAGTAGTCACCACGTTACCAGTATATCGTTTACCCCCAAGGACATAGCTGCTTCCATCAGTAAACCAATTCTCCCCCCTTTACAAGGGGCTATCCTTTAGATCAGTCCGGCTGGCGTAAGTTGCTTCAATGGTTTCCAGGCAATCATGATATACTGGCTCTCCTTCATTTCCAGTGAGAAAGGAAGCTAGATTAACAATGTTAGTGACTACAATTTCCACATCATCTTGTTCCACCATTATGGCCTGATATTTAAGAAATCTCTGAGGTGAAAGCCAATGTCGTCCTTTAACTACCAGGACAGCTGACACAGTGTGAGATACAAGCACGGTCATCTTTTGGCCCAAGCTGAACTTGTGAGCTTCTTGGATGTTCGTGACCACGGCTGCCACAGCCCTCAAATATCCTGGCCATCCTTTAGTTGTTGCATCCAGTTGTTTGGAAAAGTATGCCACCACTCGGCGATATGGGCCCAAGTCCTGTGCTAGTATTCCCAAAGCAATTCCCTGCTTCTCATGAGAAAAGAGGAAATATGGTTTATTCACATCTGGAAGTCCTAATGCTGTAGCGGTATAACGAGAATGCACATAAGACAGAGAGCAGTTATAAACCAGAAACACGGATTTATTGCAATCAATCTGCTCAGCGCTTGTTTTCC
>NW_010395771.1:3419-5229 GCF_000710305.1 Buceros rhinoceros silvestris | reverse complement strand
GGAAAGTTTACCAAAAAGCCACCCCAGCCACATGAAAGTGGAGAAATCTCCCACATAGTAATATCAAGAAAACCGCTTACCAGTTCCGAGGTAAAGCATTGCTTAATTCCAAGGAATACATCCAAAAGGCGTCCCAAATTGGAGAAAAATCCTTGGAAAGTAACCGGGAGAAGCGTCCCGCCTCCCAGGGAGAGATTTCTCTAGCCGCACACGCTCTGGCTAGCAGAGAAAAAATGGCTCTGAGCACTTGCTCCATCTTATACCTATTGTACTTGGGACGAGACCCATGGTCAGTATCTTTTGGGAAAAGCCCAGGCATGTTTCAAGTTTCTTTTCTCTTGTTCGCCCCACTGGCATCAGGCGACTGTCTGCGGAAATGGGGAGGGGGAAGGGAAAGGATGACTGTCCTTTGTCTAAAGTGGTCGGAGAGAGAGAGAAGAGAACTGCAGGGGGGCTTGTTCCACCATAAGCGGACATGAGTGCTTTCTTGAGCTCCTCAAATGCTCATTCCACTCCTTTGTTCCGTTTGAAGTGTTCTGTTTTTGTTTGTGTCAAGAGATACAAAGGTTTAACCAATAGTCCGTAATTATATACCCACAAGCGACACCACCCTGTCATTCCCAGAAAGGTCCATGATTCCCATACCATTCTGGGCCTTGGTGTTTGGCAGATAGCTTCCTTTCGGGCCTTCCCCAGGTTGCGTTGTCTGGCAGTCAGTTCATATCATAAGTAAAGCACTTTCTGTTTTACTAATTGTGCCTTTTTTCTAGATACCCTGTACCCTCGAAGTCCCAAAAAGCTCAACAGACTTACTGTGCATCTTATACAGTCTTCTCTTGCCCTTGTCACTAGTAATATATCGTCCACATATTGCAATACTTTACCCTCTTCCATGGGGATGTTCCAGAGCTCCAAGTCCTTAGCCAGCTAGTTTCCAAAAATTGTGGGGCTGTTCTTAAACCCCTGAGGTAACACTGTCCATGTGAGTTGAGTCTTCCGTCATGTCCAGGGATTTTCCCACTCAAAAGCGAATAGCTTCTGGCTGGATTTATGGAGGGGAAGGCAGAAGAAGGCATCTTTCAAGTCTAATACCGTGAACCAAGCCAAATCAGGATTTAATTCTGTTAGTAAAGTATAGGGGTTTGCCACTACCAGATAGAGATCCTCTGTTATTTTATTTATTGCCCTTAAATCCTGAACTATCCAATATGATCCATCGCAGTGGTAATATAGGAGTATTAAAGTTAGATTCACATTCCCTCAATAATCTTAACTGTAAAAAGGTCTCAACAACTGGCCTAATCCCCTCTCTGTCTTCTTTCTTTAAGGGATACTGCTTAATTCTTACAGGTTGTTTTCCTTCCTTAATTTTAGCTTCCACAGGTGGGGCATTTTTGGCTCTTCCAGGTACATCTGTTGCCCATACTTTAGGGTATACCTGGTTGTCAACTTCCTGTATTATGTCTTCCTCTATTATATTTTCAGTTAAAACAAGGCTCATTATTTGGATGTACTGCAGATCATTTACCTCCAAACTAATTTCCCCTTTCTTGAATTTAATTGTTGCTCCTAATTGTTCTAAAAGATCTCTTTCCAATAGAGGTTTTGGTGACCCTGGCATGTATAGAAACCTATGAATTCCCCATTGTTTCCCAGTTTTGTAATGTAGAGGCTTACAGAAATACACCTATTCAGTCTGACCAGTTGGCCCTTTAACAGTTACGTAATCCTTGTCCACAGGCACTAAAGCTTGATTCAAAACCAAATATATTGCTCCCGTATCAACCAAAAATTCCACTTCTTTTTGTTC
>NW_010395771.1:0-3294 GCF_000710305.1 Buceros rhinoceros silvestris | reverse complement strand
CTTTCCCTAGCTTTATTATAACCAGTGGATCTGCTAGGGTAGATTCCCCAGGTCCTCATCAATCTTCTTCAGTATATGCCACAATTTTCCTTCCTTTCTTCTTCTTGTTCTTCTCTGGGCACTCGTTTTTCCGGTGTCCCACCCATCTGCAGATGGCGCATGGGTCTCGTCTCAGGCAAGGTCCTTCACCTGGGAACGTCCCCCTACCCCTGTCTGTTCTAATTACCAGAGCCACAGTTCTCACTCTTCCCCTTATTTTCTCCTCCCTATTACTAAACACTCTCCACGTCTCGCTCAACAGAATCTCTATATTTCTGTTTTCCGGATGTCGCAATTTCTGCAGCTTTGGCCTAATGTCTCCCATGGATTGCCCCAAAAATAGAGAGATCAGTTGCTGCATTCCTACTTCCTCTCCAGGGTCCAGAGATGTGTTACGACACATCACATCCCTTAATCTATCTAAGAATTTAGATGGAGTCTCCGTAGTCCCTTGTCGTACAGCGTACAATGCTGACCAATTTATTGTTTTCGCAATGGCTCTCTCCATTCCTTTAGACACCCAGTCCTGACAACCTTTCAGTTTTTCCAAGTTTTCTTTATAATTTGGGTCCCACTCTGGATCCTGGAGAGGAAAATAGTCCTTTATATCCTTATCAGGTTTCCCTTTATAATAGTCTTCGGCAGCAGTTCTAGCTGATTTCAGAACCAAGTCTCTTTCTGTTTCAGTTAAACAATCCAACAACAATTGTATATCATTCCAATCAGGGTTATGCTGTTTTATAATAAATTGAAAATGCTTTGTTACTCTAACCGGATCTGACCAATAATTGTTTGCTATCTTTTTCCGAACCTCAATATTGGTTGCTGAAAAGGGGGCCTTGATTAACATTGGATCCCCTTTTGCCCCTACAGCTCTCTTGTCTGAGATCAGGTGTGGGTAGCCACAGGAGTATCCGAAAATATAATAGAAGAGTCCGTATCACTCTCGTTCTCCTGCTTCTCCAGGGGTGGTTTCTTCAGGGGTGGTTTCAGCATATCAACTTCAAGAGGATCTTCCTCTGGAGCTTTAAGCATTTTTTCTTTCTTTGTGCACCTCTGACCAATACTACATGCAGAACAACCATGACGCAGCCCATTATTTACTCCTTTATGCCTTTCTCCTTCTAGAGCGAGAACCAACGGGTCTTGAGGGGGTACCAACCCACAATCTCACTGCCATTCTGGGTGATTTCAGAGGGTGAAAAACTTATTGGCTTATGCTGTTTCATCCCATTTTCCGTCCCTTCTCAAAAACAGCATTAACTGTAGGATCGTATTATAATCCACTGATCCATTCAGGGGCCACCTGACCCCCTCTTCTAATTTATACAGCGGCCACCACTGGTTACAATATTTTATAAGCTGTTGCTTGCTCTCAGTTCCTCCTTCTCCTACTATATCCTTCCAATGTTTTAGTATGCACCCCAAGTGGCTCTTTTTCAGTATTTCTTTAGACTGGCCGCTCCCCATCTTATTTCTTCTCTTTTCTTTAACTTCCACTTAAGCCTTCTTTGACACTTTTTCACCATCCTTTCCCAATCCTCTTCCCACACTTCCCAGCACTCTGGTATTAGTTTACTCCATCCACACTCAAACTTAGGTATTGTACTCTCTCCCCCTTGCCACGCTCATGGTTGACACTTCCAACACTCAGGTTTGGCCCGGTAGGAAACACAATACCACCTTCTGCTACAAAGTATGGCACTATATTAAGACCCACACAGGATGCCAATGGGCTCCCCTCTGTAGGTTTACTCTCCTGGTTCCGCACACAAAACAAGGAATACTACTAGGGAGAAACCTTCTTATTTCGTCATTTGGGGTTTGTTTCCAATCCAAACACACAGTTCTTTTCAAAGAAGTCTGATAGACTCCTCCTAAGTATATCTCTCATTCTTTCCCTTCACTATTTTGGGTAACTTTCCAGATACCCGAGGGACTGAGAAAGTCCCAAGGATCTAACCCAAACCACTCTAAAAGACCAGCTGAGCTGCTCTCACTGTTCCCATCTCTATTGTGACAGAAAGATAGTTGCCTCACTCACACTTTAGAAAAGAGAAGAGAGAGAGAAGAGAAAAAATGCTTCATCCGTCTCTGGCCAGACCCCTTGCGGGGTTTCGAAAACGCAGATTGCGACTCCACACTCACTTCTTAGCTAGGCTACATCTCAAGCACACTCACTCATGCGTTTTATACACACATTTTACAAATTAAACCGGTTATTATTCTTCCATGAATTCAAATGATCAACTGTTCAATCAAATATTTCGATGTCACCCAAAACAGTTCCAAATTCCTCAGATGTCCAAAAATCCCCAGCCGCTCTATTGGCTTCCTTACCCAGTTGGACACTTCGATGTTACCCCATGTTCAGTCCTTACCCGTCTCCCGTCTCTTATACAATCATCATTGGGTCCATGAGGTAAAGCCCTACTTGCCCTATGTACCCAGTCCTTTATTTTGCGGTTGTGTGAGGGGTGTCCCGCGTCGTCTCACCGACCTCCCACCAGCCAGAATCCCTTATTCCAAAAGACCAAAACCCCCTTTAACCAAGGCTTCCAAAACCTCTTATTACATTCTTTGAACAAAACCTCTTATTACCCTGAAACCCCTTTAAAACATACCTTCCCCATCCCAGGTCATTGTAAGTCTCCCGTGGTGAGATCTGGGTGAGCTGAGTCCCTTCGCGAACTCTCCAGGGTGTGCAACTAGGGAGTCTTGCTCCTCCAGCTCTCCTGGTGGCGAGACGGAGGGCTCCTGCCTGGCTCGCCAAAAATGATGCACGGAATCAAACTTTACAGTCTAGATAGATTGTAAAGCAGGTATGTTTTATTCAGCTCTGCAGCGCTAAGTGCGGCAAAAAGGGGGGTTTCCCTTTTAACACGCCAGCACCCCGATCGGCAGTGAAGGACTCTTATTTAAAGCAGCAAAGCATACCTATTCAAAATGTTTCCTTATCGCCTGATACATATGCACAACCTGTCCCTCTTCCTATGTTAATTAGGTCTCCTCCCCTTGGCGCATGCGTAGTGTGCTCTGGTGGTCGTCTCTTGGTGGTCGTGGGGAGGAAGCAAGAGTCTTTCAGAGTCATCGGGTTTGGCCTTTTGACCTCGGGTCCATTGCTCGTGCGCAGTGGTCAGTGGGACTGGTGATAAACTGTCTGCCTGCTCGGGCCCCTTATTCTTCTTATGTATCTCAGACGGTTCTTGTGCCTCGCCCTGCTCGGGCTGCCTCGCCCTGCCTCAATTTTTATCT
>NW_010395770.1:31591-31938 GCF_000710305.1 Buceros rhinoceros silvestris | reverse complement strand
CGCCGGCGGTGCGACCTCGCCGCCCCCTCTGCTTTCTTCCGACACACAAACACAGAGCTCGGCCGGCAGAGGGAGGCAGGGAAAGGGCGGGGAGAGGGAGCCCGCCGTCCTGCTGGCGAAGCGCGTGTCCATAGGGCCTGGAGCACAAGTCCTGGGAGGAGCGGCTGAGAGAACTGGGGCTGTTCAGTCGGGAGAAAAGGAGACTCAGGAGACACCTCAAGGAAGGGAGGTTGTAGTGAGGTGGTTGTTGGTCTCTTCTCCCCAGTAACAAGGAAACGGCCTCAAATTGTGCCAGAGGTGGTTTAGGCTGGGGATTGGAAGCCCTTTTTTTACTGACAGGGCTGCGA
>NW_010395770.1:30787-31409 GCF_000710305.1 Buceros rhinoceros silvestris | reverse complement strand
GATGCTGAGGGACATGGCTCAGTGGTGACCTGGCACTGCTGCGTTGACAGGTCTGACTCGACGATCTTAAAGGTGTTTTCCAACCTAAAGGACTCTATGATTCTATGATCTTTAATTTTTTTTTCTCCTTAGGAAACCTGGCATGTCCAGCTGTGACAGCTTTTACTGCATGCAGTGTAATCCAGGTCACCTGCACCCTGCTTGGGCTGGATTACCCCAGAACACGAGCTGGATCATTCTCATCTCGAGACTAGCTAATCCTTTAAGTTCGTTAAGTATCTCCAAATTTACCTTGTGGAGTCACTGAGCTTTTAAATTCAGGCACCAACCCATGGTTGGCAGAGCCGGACCTGCACTGACACACACCTAGCACTGGAGCCTGACCCTGCTATAAGCCTGCAGCAACCTAAACTCTGCCCGGATTCCCAGGGAGGGCAAAAAAGGGAGGTGTGAGGAGGACCACAGTGAACAGGCTGCATTGGAGGGGAGAAGGAAGAGAGAAGACCGTGGTCTCTGATGACTGTTTTTTGTACATGTACATTATACTTTTCTCTCCATGTACACACAAAAACTATCTTCCCATTTTTTGTTGAAAATGGGTTATTATTTGGGAATAGGGAAA
>NW_010395770.1:23873-30663 GCF_000710305.1 Buceros rhinoceros silvestris | reverse complement strand
GAGAGAGAAGGGAAAGAAATCTTTGATACCGGATGGAAACATGAAATATGACTTGCAGAGAAAAAATAGCCAGAGGTTTCCCTAAATCTTCCCAAGAATGTGTCTACACTTGCCACAGAAAAGGCACTAAATAATAGAAAATTACTTTCCCAGTCCCTAACCCTAACTGCAGTTTGTGCCTTAGCCAGACATGAAATTGATCCTGTGATCAGAGAATGATGAAGAAAAGGTATCTTCAACAGTTTGAAAACTACACATTCAGGGACCTCCAGGTTGCTGCAGAAACCTGGAATCATGAGCCTGCTTTCCAAAACCCTAGTTGTAACCCTGATCTTGGTCCTACCTCGTTTCAAAATGGTAGGCATGAGACAGGAGCCAACAAGGGGTTGAGGATAAACAGTCTTGAGGAAAACAGCATGAGTCCTCTTCCCAGCTCCAGGGGAACTCCAAGATGCAGCAGGATCCTGGGTTCCTCAGCCTGCACTTTTCCAATTCTAGCCCTACTCTTAGTTTTAAATCCAGCCGAGGTCAGGAATCGGGTGAGAAATGAATGACAGAAGGTAAAGTAGCACTTGAAGCCAAGAAGAGTCCTTTTCCTTTCTTCTTAGAGTTCTCAACAGGGCATAGAGAATTTAGGTTTTTCAAAACTGTTCTTGTCCAAACTCTAGTCCTATCATCAGCTGTCACCCCAGCTTTCACTCCAAGTACTGTACATTTCAGGGATGTAAAATTAATCATCAAACAGTAAGAAAATGACTGAATCCTTTGGAATCTTTTACCAGCTCCCTTGGAGTCTTTTCTCCTTCTTAGTTAGGAACGCTCTGTGTAGCCCCATGCATTAGTAAATACAGTATTGCTGTTGCTGGTAACAAGCCGCAGGCTTTGTGTGGAGTTAACATAGGCCTGGGAGATTTTCAGGTTTTGTCTAGACTAGTCTCAACGGGCCTGGAGCTTTGTTTCAGCTTGTTTGTATCGGCAATTTACTAATGAGCAGGTGGCTCTTACCATTTTTGGTTTAGTTTTGCTTAGCTTTGTATAACTGACGTAATATTTGTGGCTGGAAGTTTTTATAGAAATAGGAATAACAAGTAATTCAGCTGTGTAGAGTGAACTATCTGTTATCCTGGACGAATGATGAAGCATAAAGAAGTAAAGTTATACTGCGACAGTGTTGGCTGTGAAGGTTTGAGCACAGGATAATATCAGAGGCCCCCCAGGGCTACCAATAACTCACCAGTGAGGGCATTGCAAACCTAGGAGCTGGATAAAACCGGTGGTAGGCAAAACAGAAAAGTGTCTTTCATGTATAAGCCCATAAATAGTAACCCTAGGTGCAACATGAGAATTGTGGACCAAGGAAGAAAAACTGGTATAGAGCATGTTAACAAATACAAAAATGGGCCCAAGTGGCCCTAGAGCAAGGAGGGAGCAGCCATCAACAGCAACATCATGCTTCTCCAAGCACAGAGGAGAAAAAAACCTCTACCATGAACATCACACTCCTCCCAGCAAATGTCTCAGGAGGGCAACTTGCTGTCCCACCTCTTCTCTTGGACAAAACCCATCAGCATTAGCAGCTAGAGGAGCAGAGGGGAGGTAAATGTCATCATCATCATGGCTTGGCTTCACTAACGAAGATCTGGGAAGAGCTTTTCCCACGCTCACTGCAAGCGATGAGTGCACCCTTCGGGCCTGCACGGTGGATTTTTTAGGTGATTTTTTAGGTGAGGCGCAGCGTGCGCAGAACTGGCTCCACCGTTTACACCTGAGATTCATCTGCCAGGGCCTAGCGAGCTTGGACGGTGACAGCGAAGTCCTCGGGTCGCAGGTTTGGTTAGAGTGTCTTTCTCTTAGATGGAGCCTTACAAGGCTAAACGAGCTCCATCTGCCTGGGTTTGGAGTCAGAGTTGTCCTTCTCCTAGGATGGCTGCCCGAAGGCTAGTGAGCCCATCCTGCCTGTGGACACACTTTGTCTGACCCTTCAGTGAGACCTGTCTGGCCTGGGAGACCCCACCGGAGGCACATGCCACCACCAGCACAGCTCTCAACCTCACAAGGGCACGCAAGCTCCTTCCCCACGGCAAGGGGGTGCCCGTGAAAGAGTCACTGCTCTACCTCTGGACATCACAGACCCTGTCACGGGGCGGCCAGGGCCTGCCAAGAACGGGAGTCCTGGATGATGGAGGTAAATGTAGCACCAGAGAAAATGCATTAGATACTAGGACAGGGTTTTTATTACAACTTTTAACTATACTATTGATGAGATATATTTTTTTAATCTGGAAAATTTAAACTGCATTTAAACTAACTAACACAAAATTCTCTGTATTTTGGTTTTACAGTCAAATCTTTAAATTAGATTAGCAAAAAAATTTTGACTTCTGGTACAAGATGTGGTCTTTCCTTTGCCCATAGCAAGATGGTTAAGCACTGCATATGTGGCATAAATAATTACTCCGGGGCAGGAGTGGTATCAAACTGGCAATGTCATCCCTACCCTTGTACTTTAGGTGATCTCCAGGAAGTCATGCGCTCCAGTGGGATCAGAAGACAAAAGATTCACTGTGTTTGACATCACACCTCTTCATATCTCTCTGAGCTTCTCATTTCAAGAACTACAGTTCCAATTCTATATATTCCATTTCCTCATATTTTTCAGCATTTATTGAGGGTATGGACTCCTCCAGGAAGAAAAACAGAAAAGAATGGATTTATTGCAAAGACTGTTACTGGTTTTGCGTACTTTGCAAACTCTTCAACAGGCAGCATTAACAGGAAGGAACGCTCAAAAGTTGCCAGCTTTCGGTGTGTTACCATTAAGTTGTTTTCAGTTTGTACCATCATTACAATCTTTTACAGGCAGCTTTGCTAGTCCATGAATCTTTGAATGACTCATCTTTACTTTAATTTGAAATTGTCATTCCAAACCTCTGTTGCATAAAGGGCATGAAGCACTGTGTGTCAACCTTAAACATTGTTAAGACAGCTTCTATATGGGCAAGGACACTAGGGTTTTATTTTTTTTATCTCTGGTTGATTACTAATATTATTATCCCTACAATTTTAAGAAATAGTCTAGACCTTGACTACTTTCACCCCTTCTGAAATTCTAAAGTTACAAGTGAAACATCCCTGAGGTCTTATCTGGGATATGGACCACTTCAGCGCACTAGATATGTCTACGTGCATTCTAGATTTCCCTTTCATATTTTCTGTCAGTCTTCTTCCTCTTTTGCTTTTTTAACTAAGTGTTTCTTTTATTGCATCCCCATTCATTCTGTTTTCCTGCATCAAATCCCAGAAAGCATCCACAGGCATTAAGGATCATAGAATCACATAATGGTTTGGATTGGAAAGGACCTTTAAAGATCATCTAGTCCCTTGCCATGGGCAGGGACACCTTCCACTATATCAGGTTTCTCAAAGCCCCATCCATCCTGGCCTTGATCACTTCCAGGGAGGGGGCATCCACAACCTCTCTGGGAAACCTGCTCCAATCTTTGACTTTTATTATAAGAGAGGAAAAAAAATCTTAACTCTTCCCTTGAGAACTTGCAATAAGCGAAGTCTTACGGAAGGAAACAAGTCACCATTTGATGTACTTACTTTTACACTGCTTTATCTTTGAAGATGAAACACTTGCCCAAGGCCCTGATTTAGCAAAAACATCAGTCATGAGAATGTGAAAAGAGCTGTTTAAGCAAGTGAAACTGCTGTATTCTAGAGCCGCTGTACTGGGTCCAAAATGGCTAGAAAGGTCACTCAAGAAACACACAAAGAACATTTTTCTCCCCGAGGATTGCAAGGAGTTTTTCTACATTGGCAAACAACTTATATGGAAAGGTCATGCTGCTTCTCAACTCTGATTCAGACACTCATTCTAATAACTTGACTTAAAGACTCTGCCGTCCATTCCTTCATCCACTGGGACATGTAAATCTTACTAGTGTCAATGAAGGTTGCAAGACACTCAGAAAAGATAATATACCCTCCTTATAATGTGTATCTATAAGATACATTACGTGTCCTAAAACCACTTTCTATAACATTGTAGGAAACCTGCCATAAATACAGCCCCTTTCTGCTACATTTTAAAAGCGTAGGAATGGCATATAAATCACAGGACAGCGGGACTCTGAGGATGAGCATTGCGAAAGCTTCTTATCCTTGGTACAGTCCATTAAAAACAAATCATAAATTCTGAAGGAGCCCATAGAAGGGTCATCTGAGACCTAAGATCCAAGGGCACTTATGTTCTAAACCCACATTGATCAAAGCCACTGCATTTACCCATGGGTGCAAATCCTGTCCACAGACGAGCAAGAAGCTGTAAAATGAAATTATGCAGCCAGGAGATGCATTTATATGGGATCTTACTCAAAAGATACAAAACTACAATTCACTACCTGTGAATTGTGTTCAGTGGCTGGTTTTATGTCAGCAGGATGTGTAGGGAGAACAGGATGGACTGACACCCTGGTTTATGAGGGGAAAGAACGCAGTAGAGTTGAGGATATTATTATGAGTGGTGTACGTTGATTGAAGTTGTGCTAAGGAGCTGCAGCTTAAGGACACATCGTGTTCACTCGTACTGCAAATAGAGATTTGTAAAAAGGAAACCTTAACCTCTCTCTTAAGGGTGTTTTTTCCCTGTAAAACAGGTGGTTGGTTGGTTGGTGAGCTACACTCACTGTAGTTACAGGCAGATCACGTCTTGAGTTTTGATCAGAGGTCACCATGAATTAAAAGTTAGTGGATTGTTCTGCTTCACACCAATAGCATGATGTACTAAAGGGGATATTCTTAACTCGTGCTTACTTTGATCTGGTAACTTCTTTCTCCCACATTGTGCTACTATGGGAAAGCCAATACAAACCTTGTGCAGGAGTTCTGTTTAAAATTTATGTTCATTGTATATTGTATTAATAATAGAACAACAATTAGAAGTTAGTTTATATGTTGACTCTAAGAATTTCAATTGAATTTTTATGTATATGTGTGTGTCAGTGTCGAAGTTTTTCTTTTCTCTTTCCTTGTTTTCATTTTACATGGGATTGGTAATGACTCTGTCTTGTTGTTTAATGGGCTTCAATTCAAGGCTTAGAATAGAACAGTTAGAAAAAAACAGGGTTTTTTCCATTGAAAAAAGTAGCCATTAGTTAAATAGAGACTGTAAGTAGAACTTCTATGAAAATAAAATGGCAGCTAGATCTTCATAAAATACATTCCAGCTCTTCTTTGGAATAAACAAACTATTATTTAATTTAGAGTTCATTTACAGCCAGTGGTTTTCATACTGTAAGTCAGTTGAAATTCTAAATAAATTTCCCTCTGAAAAGCCACATGAGGCAGAGAAAATACCTGAGTGACAATTTCAGGACTTCAGAGAACAGGAACTAGACCAACAAGGTGAAAGTGGCCAGGCTCAAAGGAAAGGGAATTAAATGATAGACAGGTATATTTTCAGACTAAATAACACCACTTTTCTCCCTTTCAAAACCTTTTTGGTTTTTTAATATGGCATATTATAATTGAAAAGTTTTGAAGCTCAGACAACACAGGCTTTTTTGTCAAAATGAAATATTTTTATAGATCCCAGCTATTTCCCTTTTCATGTGTGAAGAACTACCAGCATCTGTTAAAAACAGAAAAAAAGACAAGCGTTGAAAATCTCAGAGCCTTCCCTGAGGGGGAATGCCCCTTCTCTGCCTAGTTCTAGGCAGTAGCATTCCTTTTCTGAACTGTTCTGTGCTCTGCATTGTTTTCCGACACCTGGCTTTGCACCAGACCCATCACTAAGGGCTGGACCCGGCAAGGTCTAAGCGTTCCTCGGTTGAGGTACACAGTGGGGCCCGTGGGCACAGACTTAGAGGTGGGATCCAGAAAGCCCTCAAAATCGGGTCTGCTTGTGCTATGCCTTAGTCCTCCCAGCTCAGGGGCTGCACGGGTGACAGTGCTCAGGATTTTGCTGTTCTCGTTTGTAGTTTTCTTTAGGTTGACAGGAACAGTGAGGAATTCTGCCCACAGTATTTGCTTAAACTTACCACCTCTGAGCTCACAAGAATGAAGGAGCTGCTGCTTTGCCCTTGCAATATGGAGTTGTTTTTAACTTCTGTTTACTGAATTTAATTAAGTATTCTTCCATAAACCAATGTTTATATATACACACTTTGGTGTTTATGTTATAACAGGACTTCTACATTTTAGAAAGACTGTTCATCCCTCTGGTTCCACTAGGCCCCAGTAAATGCCTGTTTACGTTATCTCTGTGATCTCTAACAACTGAGCACCCAACCGAGCCCCTACAGATTTACAAGTCCAGTGAATCCCTGAGGTTAAGATATCAAACATCCCCTTGATAATTGTGACATTAATCTCACACTGCCTGCTGCTGAGATGTTAATGCTGTACTAGTGCCACATTGCCATTTAAAGTCATTTCACCCTGTAGTGCAAGTCATGTGGGTCTGACTGCTGGTACAGATCCAACAGATGGATGGTGAAGGAGTAGGAGGCAGAAAGCAAAATGCAAACAGACTCACTGATTTTAAAGCAGAGCACAGTCAAAGATTGCCTTTGTCTATAGATTTCTCAGTTCTTAAGCACCCAAAATACGGTGGTGGCTGTCACTGCAGCACAGTCAGGTGGTTCAGACAGACATCTAGACCTGGGTACTGGGAAATGCTGCTGTCCTGCGGTTTACACAGGGCAAAGGGAATGACACAGACAAGCAGCTCTTGAAGCAAAATTCACTTCACTGAGTAGAGTGGTGAAGTTCCTTATGAAGTGAG
>NW_010395770.1:5604-23773 GCF_000710305.1 Buceros rhinoceros silvestris | reverse complement strand
AGTGCAGCAGGAGCCAGCATGTTGCAGAAGGAGCGCAGTGCAGTCAATAGGAAATCCAGCGAAGGTTTTGCTGCAGAGGGATTGACTTCTCTAAACATCAGGCATCTCTTTGAAGGAGAACCAATACCAAAAAAGACCTTGCAACCCAGGTCGCTTTGTGAAGAGACTTGAGCACTTTCCTGGAAGTACTCAGTGTCTGTTAGAATTGGATCCTGAAATGTTAGTTCCTTCGTAAATGGGTTCTGCAATAAGAATGGCATACAGGATTCGTGAGAATAACCAAAGGTGCCCACGGTCTGAATGTGACTCAATAATTCCATTTTCTTGATTTTAACTGAATGCTGAAAGCAAATAACAGCAGAACAGCAACATATCATGGACTTCACATATACAATCAAAATAAGTACAAAAGCTGCAGATTGAGTGGTTATAAAGAGAATATTGAAAAAAGGTATCAGAGAGAACACATTTCTGAGGCAATGGAACATGTGGTAGCCTTAAAGATTACGGCAAGAATATTTTCATAACAGAAAAAAAAAGGCTTACATATGCTTTTTAGTAAAAGTTTGTATATGAAATTCTGACAGACATGAGGCCAAGAGAGAGAAGTCAGGAAAGCTGTAGCCCATTCTAGGGAAGCAGCTGCTTTCATCTGGAATTGACTGAGAACTGTCATGACTGAAAGAATGCTAGCCAAGAAAAAACTTGCACTTAGCATCTTGTAAAATGTTCAGCCTGTTCTCTCTTCCCTTCCCCTTTCTCTCTGAATAGTTCATTAGAAAATGGATCTTTCCTGCTCAAGTTGCAGCAGCCACAGATCAGATTTTTTTAGCTTGTGGAGTAATGGATTCTTCTTGTTAGCCTCACTGTTTTGCTTCTACCTCCTCAATGTTTCAGTGTTATATAGTATTGTACAATAGAAAAGAATACTGTTAATGCAATCAGTGCTGTGAAATTAGATTAATAATGACTGTTCAACCTGGCAGACTGAAATAGAGGGTTCCTCATGAATAGGAGAGATTCTGTATTGTGAACACTGAGTTTTCCTTTCCCAGGTTCATTAGCTTCGCTTTCTTCCTCTGAGAAAAGTGATTTGCCGTGAAACATTCTGCACTTTGACAATTCTGTTTGATGAGAGGAAGAAGATGCAATGTAATGAGGGCAGATCTTGCCTTCAGTTTCTCCCAGGCAAGCCTGCAGCCTTCAGGGGCACTGCATCAAACCTCCATTTCATGTTTCCACAGCTCTGCGCAGGCAATTGCCAGGTAACCCTTTGTGTTGTCTGAGGAGTGGTCCAGTCAGCAACACCAGCTGACCACCAACAAAAAGAAGTCCAAGCAGAGCATTAGGATAGTGTTTTCCCCCACGCCCTGTGACAAGAAATCCAAAGGCTTCTGAACCTGCTGGAAAGGTTTGTGGGATTTTTTCCCCATTTTCCAAACATCCTAGGGACAAGATGACCTGGGTAATTTTGCTGAAGGTGACTATAACTTGGCAGTGATTCTATAAAGAGTCTCTGGAAACCATGCCTCTAACTTGTCCTCTCAGTGGGCTAGCTGAGTAGAAGTGAGGTGAAGATGTTAGGCCAGCTTTGCCTGAAAAAGAAATGGGTAAAGCAAACTTGGCCCGCAGGATGAAGCACTGCTGCTGGACATAAGTCAGAACAAAGCAGTGTGCTAAAATGTGCGTGTGTGCATACATGCAAGCATCTTTGTATGAGAGTATGAATAGTTTATGGGTTGCTTTTGATATATTCCATTTCAGAGACCCCTCCTGGGGTTAAAAGATCCCAACCCCTCCATCTGCATGCAATAGATATTTTCTCCCAAACAGTTCTAAACTGCAACATACCATTTTCTGCAGCTACAAAAATTACAGCTCAGTTAGGAGGCTGTTAACCCAGCAGCATGAACAACATGAAGCTTTAAACTCATAATGATTTGAAGTCTTTTCTTAGCTGTAGCGAAGTGGTTTTGTGCTTCTAGTAACCTATAATAAAGATTCAAACTTTATCCCCCAAAATTGTGAGGCAGGCGTTTAAAGAGACAAAGCCCTCATTTGCTGTAGAACTTTCTATTTAAGGCTCTGCTCTTCAGCACCTGCAAAGAATGATGCAGATTCATGTTTATCCTCCAGCTCCCTGAAGGCTAGGATTTCATATGAACTTGGGCTGTTACAAGAGGTATTGTTTATGAGTTTGTCCAGCTGCCACTAGGAACACAGTGTGCATCAGATCTTTAGGTAAAGACTATGAAGAATGTGGGGTTCTTCATGGAGCAGTACGGGGCAAGAGGTTTGTGGGAGATGGATCTGGGGAGGTGGGACCTGATAGCTGGGAGGGTTTGGAAGGTATAAGGGTGATCTTTATTCCTTGAAACCAATAGGTTTTTGAAGCATCAAGATGACACAGTTCTCCTCCTTCCTTCCAGGCCCTTCAGAGGTTCCCTGCCATTACACCAGCCGCCCACAGAAACATTCACTGTGATACAGACTTAGTGGCTGAACTGCCATCATCTGCTAATTTCAGTGTCCTTTTGGCTCCAAAGAAATAGCTCATGGCACGGAGGCACGGAGGCACAGGAGCATGGAGGAACTGTAAAAATGATGACTGAAGAAATAACTCCCTTCAAAAAGAGGACAAAAAAGCTAGGAAAGTCATATCTTCTTCCTCCTCAATACTCTGAGTGCACACAGGTGCTGTAAGAGGTGGTGGAAGCAGCACACCGCTCTAGGGCTGCTGTTACACACCATCTCTTGCAAACTCCATCAGAAAAGGGGTCCTGGGGCTGGGAATTGAGTTGGAAGGGGACACGGTGACCATCTGAGGATGGCCACTCTTGAGAGACTCTGGGTTGCAGAAAATTCCCTTAGCTGATCTCTGCAGCCTGATGCGGGAGAAGGCTGCCGCTGAATGACCTCCAGCTCAGACCCTGGTTGCTTATTTGAAATGACTGATTCAGTTATGTTTATTCTGATCAGGGTTTTGTAAAACAGCAGTAGTAGCCAGATGTCTTCACCAGGGCTCCCATCAGGTTTAGCACTGGGATAAGGTTCGCTGTGCTGCAAAATCCTTAGAAAAATCTCCTTGACATAAACTGCTGATAAAAGAAGGGGGAACTTTCCCTCTGTTTCAGTGTTTCAGCACAGTAACTTTTGCCGCTGCTGCTTTAAAGAACAGGAGACTCCCTGCATGTTCACTGAGCTGTCTTTCCTTTAGTGATTGCTTTCTAACCTGCAGTGCTGAGCTTGATGCCTCCCACTGATACAGGGTTTATTTTAGCCTTCAGGAACTACATAAGAGTGATGTCTTGGGTAACATTTGTGTGTGATCCCTCATCACAGAGCACTGGCTAGTGCCTGTCATGCTGCAGTACACACCAGTGCTGAATCTAATCTCTCAAATCCAAGCAGAATTAACAATTCTCAAGTGATTTCATAGGAAGCACAGCACCTTTCATCTTCCCTGACAGTTGCTTACAAAAAGATTTGGTGTTATGTGTGTGAGTCCAGATGAATTGCAGCGGTCTGTAACAGCACCAGTCTGGAGCTCTGTGGAGCTGAGAGAAAAGAAGACTAGTATATCGTTTGTCCAAAGGCAAGATGAAGTAACTATATGCTTTCACTGGAGCCTAGGGGGTTTAGGATGCAGTGCAACAAGTTTTAAAAATGCACACCAATCCTGCCTGTTCGTGGAAGGATGCTGATTGACACCTACTCCTGAAAAACAGTTTCCCCAGACCTGCTTAGAATTCCCTTAAAATCAGCCTCAGATATGAGAAAGAAGTGGAGGTCCAGGTTACACACTAGTAACCACAAAGCCTGGTACAGATCCCAGCGGTTCTGGAGGCAAAGGGCGTGGAAGCTGGCTGTAAGTGACAGGCAGACAGTCTGAGCTGGAAGGGCTTTTGACTGATACCAGTAATCAGTGCTATTCCTGTCAGTGATTATACCCAGTGCTGCCATTACCAAAGGCAGTGTCTATCAAAAATGTTTTTAAATTCCTGATTTAGACTACCGCAGCTGGAAACATTTTAAGCGACCAGTGCATTTCCCTCTACAGATGAGCTGTGAGAATGGAAGTTGCATTTCAAAAGAATTTCAGGATTTCAATGTTTGACTTGATTCTGATGGGAATCAGTGTTCCAGATTATTCTTGAAGATAAGTTTCAGACTAACACAAACAAAAAAGCTGGATCCATTCTCCATGTTTAGCTCTGCAAAATTTAAATATTTTCACACTAAAATTTTTAAGATGCAGCATTTGGCTAGTTAAAAAAAAGCAAAGCCTTAGGTATCTAAACAGAAATCAAAATGTCTTGCTCTGAATCTGCCCAAATAAAATGTCTAAACATTACTGGAATCTTTGTCATTGGAGAAACTCTGGAGAGATCAATCTTATTTTACAATGTGTTTTAGATCCAGTTGAAAGCATATTCATATGCAAAATCAGTCCATCAAAATTGTTCTCAGCAGTTCTACTTGGGATACAAAAGTTCATCTAATTGGCATCCACCAGGATGCTTATTTGCTCATTCAGATGAGAGACCAATTTACAAAGCAAAATTACATCCTTTGAGTAGAATAGGAACCCTGACATGAGACTCTGCTTTTCAATGAGTATTTTCAATGCAAATAAGGTTTCAAAAGACTGTTCTGAGAAAAAAAAAAAAAAAAAAAAAAAAAAAAAAAAAAAAAAAAAAAAAAAAAAACAAAAACAAAAAAAAACCCCACCCAAACTACCACACAAAGGAGTGAACAGGCTCCTTCCTGTCTCATTCTTAAAGTATAGTATATGATAGTTTGAATTAATAACATGAAGTATGAAGGTAAAGGAAATGTTCTTAAAATTACAAGGATCTTTACACATTGCCTCTCTGTCTCTCCCTCTATTCAGTGAAGACACAAACAAAGCATTGCCAGTAGATTCATTCATTTTGAAACGTGAATGGAGGCAAGAGGGTTCTACTCTGCTTCCCTGATCAGCAGCAGAAGAGGGGCCGTCTGAGTTGAAACTTTAATTAAAGCCCTGTCAAGACAGCATTACTCACTGTGAGCATCTTTGTATGAGTTTTACGTCACACAAACCACAACTAAAGCACTGTTACACAGTGACTTGTGATTACTTTGTGGCTTTTGGCAGGTCTCTTTCTACAGAGGCTGTGTGACAAAGCATCTTACATCTGCCATATATATATAAAGCAGATGATACTCTTCTGGGAGGAGTCACCCAGTTTATCAAAAACACTTCTTGAGAATTGCTACATCACACTTGACCTTGTCACTATACTCAAAGAACTATTCCTTATATAAATACCCTATAAATACCACAGTCATCAGCTTGTTCTCATTGTCACAGAGAGACCCAGTGGAAAGCATGGACAGAACAGAAAACTGGAGAATGAGGTGCTGTATCTATGATAAATGTCCATGCTCTCCTTCCCGGCATCCTGACAGTTTTAGAAGACTCCGTGCTAGCTGAGATAAAGTCCATATTTTGCTGATGGGGGGAAAAAAGAGTTAGTATTTCTTTCTGCTTGGAAGGCATTCAGATGCTGTGCTGACAGGCATAATAGAAATGCCCACATAGATTACAGCAAGAGAAAGAGAGAAAGACTGCAGAGCCAGAGCTCCACAGATAATCATAACATAATAGGAGTATTAGATCACTGCAAATTTCTTTCTCTCTGATTGTTACTGTCTGCTGGACTCTTTCTCAGGGCAGAAGCTTTTAGGTTGTGGTCCTATTTTTCCTCAGCCGCAGGGTGTAGTCTGAATCACTGGGAAGGTGCTCTAGACAAAGAGCCACCCATCGTACCTTGGGGATTTTCTCCGTATGACACAAACTGCACTGCCATAGGGCAGTACTCTGGACATGGAGACTAATGTACAGCTGTAAAGCCTGAGCTGATTGCTGTAGAAAGGCAAATGTGAAAATGACCTTGCATCAACATATTTCGAGTCTGTTCATGGTTTTGTTCTCATGCAGTTTAGCTGGGGATTTTGCTGTTGCAGAAGATGCTGCATTCACAGTCTGATGCCTTTTCTCGTCATGAGTGGCCCTCGGGGTCGTTCTGGAGGCATGGAACAGATCCAAGGGACCTGCGACCTAGCTGACTGCCATGTTTCCTCCTGTCTTTTTCCTGTGCTCTTTGAAGCGCTGCATGTTCACTCCTCCTGCCATGGGTGTAAGTGAAGTGCTGCCATTCCCTGTACAGTCTGGTGTAAATCCCACATGATTCCAGTGGATTTAGGAGATTTATTTTTTATTTACACTGAATTTGCTGATAACAGGGTGCTCTCCTTATCCTCTATTAAAAGATGGTAAACCATATAGATTTCTGAAGACAGTTCAAACAGGTGACAAAATTATTCAGGAACTTTCCCACTGATTTTTATGGGATGACCCACATGCACAAACATGGATGAATAGGCATTTGCAAGCATAATCTCTGATATGTTAGTAACACAGGAGCATAGAGCTTAAACTGGATCACTTTGCAACGTAGAAAGAACATTGTCAAATCAAATCAATAAAAGCAAGGCATAAAATAAAAATAACTGCAAAGTAAGAAAACATTTTGGATTAAATTCTTTAAATAATTTCAAAATATTTTCATATAGCGATTTTCAAAATATGTGAATTCCTAGCAACCAAATTCCTTCCATGCTTTTGCAGATCTCAAGATCTGACTTCTGTCTTTTCATTTCAGCTATCAGAACCTCAGTCAGCTGAAGTCTCAAAGGCCTCTATGCTTTTCTAGGTATCAAGGACTTTCTATAAATTATTTCCTGCTTTCTTCAATAAATTTGAAAGCTTTTTTGTGAGTGAAGGATTTTACTGAGTGTTTGTCTGTTTTGTTTGTTTATTTGAAACTTGAGGAAATAACAATGGAAGGAGAAAAAGTGATCCAGCCTTACTTTAGTTCAGTGCACTTAAAAAGATAAATCTTCCGTTAGGTGATTATTGTTATTCTCAGCACATGAAAATGTCAGAATTCTCTGTCAGAATTCTGGGAATGTATTATTTCCAAAATACCTTGTGTATAAAGAGTGTGATACTGGCTACTGAACAAGCATGATAAATTAGAGAAAGTACATTATACAGAATTATTGCACATTCTTATTTTCCACGACCTCCAAACTGGGCACACAAACAAACACACTGTCAAAAATACAGGTTACAGGCAGCAGAGTAAAAACTTCAGCTCTGACTATTGTATAAGAAGGAGAAAACAAACAGTCCTCAGAAGCACCCTCAAAACTAGCAAGACATTAATTGAAAATAGAAGGTGGAACATTCAAACAGTGTAAAAGAAGTAAAGACGTATGGGGTGTTTCAGAGATCAAAAGTTACGTTACGGTCATCCCTGTGGCTGGGTGGTGCCAAGTGCAAGGGAGAAGTGGGTTGTCTGTATTCTGGACTGTCATAATAAACACTAATCCTCAGCTGGTAAAGTTCCCCTTTAGTATGACTAATTAGGTCACACTCTTCAGCAAATGAACTGCCTTCACACAGCTCCCAGATCTCAAGGTGGCTTTTCCTTGTTGTATACGGATGGAGGGAACACGGTCGACTGCAACTGCATGTGAAAACATAACTTACAAGCCAAAACATTCATATGGTTTAGTGCAAAACAGTATCCTTAGGGTATGATCTTAAAAAAAAGCCCAAAACAAAGTCTGAGGGAGGACCCCATCTGCTAGGTGATCTGCTTCATTAGGGGAGGACTCCACCTCCAAATATGAAAGACTGGAAGAAGGCGTGCCATGGGCTACGTTAATCCTGCTGTTGTCCTCTGTAGTTCTTCTTTGAGCTTATCTTAAGGTTAAAATCAGGATTGGAGACAAGCTTCTAGTTAAGATAGAGGCTGGGCTTACCCAGAATAGCCATTCTGCTTCCCTACATGAAGTCTGGTACAGTCAATGGAACCGACCTTGTTAAGTTCAGCCCCCCTCAGAGCAAATACCCCACAGGAATCAGTGGCTCTGCTACAGCCCAAAAAATCAATGAATGAGACTTTGGCTGTTAATTTCAGGCTCTAAAAAGTTCCCTGCCTGAGGCTTTTCTTCTCTGCTGGTGAAATGTCTGCTTCTTTTTAACACTTTTGTCGTGCCATTCCCCTGCCTATCGATATGGGGCATGATGTTTCTGGGCAAGGTATTGTTGTAATGGTGAGTCAAAAAAGCACTAGGAGTGAAGTCTAATGCAAAGTGACACCTGCTGTCTTTGTCCAGTTGGTTATGACTAGTGTATGTACATGTATACATTAAACTTTTCATATGTATAGATGTGTATACACTGAACACTAACTACTTTATCTGACAAGATTAAAAATGTATTTTCATATTCAAGTATGTGCTTCTTACATAGTTTTATAGAATAAACAAGAGCCTTATGAAGTTTGTTTTCATCCCAGAATCCAGTGCTCTTTTTTGACTCAGTTGTAGAGTACATTTTTTCATATTTATTCATATTCATATTTTCCATGACCTCCAAACTCCAACAATAAAAAAACCTAAGAAGGACTAATGTGAATGTTCAGCTAAATTCCAAACTGGTTTCTGCTGGCAAATAAAGGAGAAAAACCTTCTTTTATGACCAGTTTCATTTGGAAAGTCCTGTTTTAACTCTCCATAGAGTCATTAGTAGACTCCAACTGAAAATGATATTACTATTGCTTATTAAAATGATAACACATAACCTCAATTTAAAATTGAAGTGAATTTCCAAAGGTGAATTCACTTTGCAGTCTGATACGTTTGGATCTCAGAGTACAAGGCCTGCACACATTATTTCTCATTGACAGAACTGTTTTTTACTTGGTGGGTTTTTACCTTCGTACGTGTAAAGAACGGGAAAATGAAGCGAAGCACACATTTCATTGAATATCTACAATGACATTAATGATGCCACAGGAGAGAAATATCATAGTTCTGGGGATGCTTAGGATGTACATCTATAATATATTCTTCTAGTGAAAAAAGACTTTCATGAGTGTGACTTACCGATGCCCTCCTACCAGATGTGTTTTTACTCAAATGTATTTATCATTTCAACCTAATCATTGAAGAGCTGCTGCCATTAAATAGTTCCTAGCATGTTATTTTGGGTCTTTGATTTATCAATAGCAGGACCTGGGTTAGAATTTTTATCAAAGGCTCATTAATACATAGTCTTCAGTCTCTTCCAGAACTTCAGGCTGTGGTATATGCACAGTTAGGAGCAAGGTATACCAAAACAGCATGCAAAAGGCCCCCTGAAGAGCTGAACTCCTCCTTCAGAGCAGGAGCACAGCTGCTTTATCATCCTTTATCTGTTTCAGCTAGGGGTTAAGATGACATATAATGCTGATTATTTCATTTTGCTCTAGTCCAGATGCAAAGTGGCCCACTAGAGATAAGGCGGATAAGATTCTCACTCTCTTCTATTTCTGTTGGCAAGAGCAGGGTTTAAATTGTTTCTTACTTCCCATCTCCCTACAAAGGTAGGGGGACCTTTTATTCTTTTCAGAAGACTAAAATCAAAAAACATCAGCAAATACTGGTGAGGAGAAAGGTCACAGTCTAAATGTTTTCATTGCCTAAGAAAAATCATCTGGAGCAAAGCAAGATGGTGTCCTGGAACTTTTCCTGGGTTTGAAAGATAACCCATTTCAGCACAGTTTTTCATCAGAAGAGAAAATCTTTGGAGACACAGTAGGGTATTTCACTCTGGCAGGAGATATCAGTGTAGTCACAGTTGCAAGGCAGCAATCCTGAAGATCCATAAGCAAAACAAGTAAAGGAGGATGGAAGACAGAAGTGTAATATACATCACAGACATTTCATTTTTTTACTAGTGGAAAATACTTCTCAATCCACAGATGCCTCCATATTCCTCTGCATTTCTCAGCAGTTTCATGTTCTCCATGGACAGAGATACTACTTCTCAATTCCCTCTCAGAGATTTCTTTCTGTGCTAAGATACATAGATACATCCCAATTTCTAAAAATTAAAGGAGTTATCTCTTTGGGTGAGTTACACTTTATGCCTTCTTAGGCCTAAGGACAGAGAGATGCATATTAGAGACAAGCAAGGTCATCGGTTCTCAGTCTTCATGTGCTTAGCTATCCCTGCTAACATGCGGAGAAAGTACAGACCACTTAGCTCTCATCTGACAACTTTCTAGCGGTAGCTCTGTAAGTGAGTCCCTGCTTAATGCAACCCTAATGAGTAGTTTGTCATGCATCCGTGCTCCAAGATTACAATTCTGGGGAGAAAGGCACTTGCTTCCTTACAAGATCTCTAGTGTGGTCTAATTCTAGCAGACAACCATCTAGGTTCTACCTACACCTCCATCAGCCGACCATCATGGAAAAGCCTGGTCCAGAAGGAACCACTTGTCCACACCATCAGACTGCACTGAGCAATGAATAAGAGCTACAGAATCTTCCAACTTTCTGCATGTCTCGTTGAACTTTCTGACCATCCGTTCAATTATTGAATACTTCCTGTGGCTCTCTTTACTGCTGTTATCTTTTATCAAGTATTATTCAAAACAAAACCTATTTCCTAGTCATCTTATTAAAAGAGGATGTCACTCTGGTTGTGCCATTAAGCCATAAAGCAATAGTCACTCACAAACAACACCGCGTCCACCCATTCCATCAATAGCATTAATCCAACTAAAGACATTAAGGTTCTTAATCATATTTGGATATCTGCATGTTCAGAGGTTTACCTCCAGACTTAGTATTTCCAAAACACCTTTCATCTCCCATCTCCGTTTACTGGAAGGGAGCTCCAGGGCCAACATATTAGTGAACTAGACATGGCAGTATCACTAATTCTGTGGTTTCCAAAGTAGAAAAAGAGTACAAAAGGCAGTGTTATCATCCAGGATATACTTCCTTCTAATTTTTTGCAACATAGAAATTAAGAACTTCTCATGGAAACCAACAGTGATTTTAGCCATTTTTAATTTGCTAACAAGAAGAAAGCACATCAATGGCTGTGAATGAATGTGAGCAAATCAGTTGTCTTCATGTGCCTTTTCTGCTGGCATATAGAGAAGACAATGTTGTAGAATTGCATTGAAGACATTAGATATCAGGGATGGTGGAGCTAGCGGACCCTGACGGAAATCTTCAAGTTCATGCAGATTAGCTAGTCATACACTCTTTAAGCTCCTGAAGGATTCTTGTTCACCTGCGTATCCTGAAATCTTTTTATTTAGAACTGTAAAGGATTGGGCCACCGCAACACGGATTATTCATGCACATTCAAGTTGCGCTGGAAGGGAAGCAACAGCTTTCCTGAAGGAGGGTTAGTGTTGTTGTATGCAGGGTGCAGGCAAGGAAACAGTTAGGAAGAGGTGACTGGGAAAGCAAGGAGGCTGAGCCTGATGAGGAGGTGAATTACTGCAAGCAGAGAAAGCGAACACATATTGAGTAGCTCTTCCCTTGGAGCAGCTGATTGAAGTAAAGTGTGTTTTTATTACCTGCATTATCAAACCAATGTATCCTGAAAGCTGTACAGAAATAGATGAAAGACTGCTTTTAGAAATTTTAGTCCTCTTTGGGTTTTGATTCATTTCTTTTATTTCTGTATGAGAACCTGACAGTAGCACAGAGACAAAATAGACCTTCAAAAGAACCTTTGTTTATAGGCCTGCTAATCAGCGTGACTCATCCACAAATTTACGCCCCCAGCTAATCTTACTCCTTGATGGTTAGCATGCTTCCATTTCAGACTAGCACCCCATTTTAATGGGGAAGGGTAATGCATCATTACACCTCCTGACAATGGTAGGAACAGGCTCTTCTCAGTCTCTTCTAGAATTGCCCTTGATAGCTGCTAGGGCTTCCACTTTGTATTGGAGGAATGTTCAGACCTATAGGTCAGCACAGACCTACTGCAGATTTAAAATTAATGGACAACAGGACATTTCACCTCATAGCTTTCCCATACTCACCTCTCTTCACTCTTTAGCCAATGCAGTCCTTTCTGCACCATGCTATATGAAATTATATTTTCTGCGGGCAGATCTACCATAGAACTTGATCTTTGGAGAGCGCTAATGTATTTTCCATCCGTAGCTTAAACACATCTTGAATTCCTCCAGACACTTGCAGAGTTTGGGAGTCATTTTGGATTCAATCTTACTAAGTAGAAAGTATCCATTTAATTCAGATATCTATCAAGCAGTATTCATGCTCCAAATAAAGCTTTTTCTCCTTTCACACCCTTTTATTCAGTATAGCTAATATATTTTCAGGAAGGAAAAAACATGGCATGAAAGCACCTCTTTACAAGACCTACGTAGAGTAAGTATATCGTTGATGTAAACATAGATTTGAATATGACGTTAAGGAGAGCACATGCTCACAGAAGCCTCTCACCCTTTCAAAGCTCGGAAAGATTGTCTAATTTGACAGGGAGTATAGAGGTAGGCAACAATGCTGCCCTTCACTCAGCAGCATTTCAGGCCTCCAAAATTAAGGAGATACACCTGAATGCTGCAGTTCACTGGCTGCTGATGTTGAACAGGCTGGTAGGTGCCTACTTTGCACCACAGGGGAAGACTAATAACGCTTTCTCTTCATGTTCCCACAGACTCGGGCTCCTAATTATTTATATTACGAAGTTGTTAATGCATCTGAATCAATAAAATACACTCTAAAAAAAGACTAAGTCTCTTACCCTAAGGAGCTTACAAGGAAGCCAGTAATATATAGTTTCGCTTATGCATGTAACAGGTTAAGCTAAGTTTTCCCCTCCTTCCTATCTATCTCCTCTAATGGTAGGATCACTGTCAGGCACAAGGAGGGGCAGAGAGGAAATGTGGTTAGAAAACTATGCACTTAGCTAGCCCGCAGCTCTAAATTTTTCTCTGGGGACTCTGGCCAGATGCACTTACGAGTAGTGTCTAGAGCGTCCTAACCAGATCACAAGCCACTGTTGGGCAAAGGACCCGGAAGCCATAACTTACTGCTTTCAGCTCTTGCTGATGAAGTAGAAATGTGGCTGGTTGTATTAAAAGATGAACTATGTATATTTTTTGGTATCATTATTAATTAGAAAATTTACTGATGAAGCATGTGTAATTCAATTAAGGGAGTCTTGAATAGCACCCACTGTCTTGTTTATCCATGCTGTTTTCCTGTGGTTTTTTTCTGGGAAATACTCTCTTGATTGCTAATAGGTTTTTCCCTGAATTAATACCAGGAACATGTCCTTTCCCTAATTCTGATAGGCAAGAGAAAAATACGGCAAGGTAGACTAGAGGCTTTATATTACACCCTAATGTTTGCACACCAAAATTAGCTGCCTTATTGAGTACTGAATTTCCACACTCTTCACACCTTCCCACACACATAGAGATGATGGCAAATAGTGGTCAAATGAAATCACTTCCTTTCATGTTGCTTCCTAAGGTGGAGCTTTCAGCTGGGTTAAGGTGGCATTTTGGGTTCCCTTTGCACTTTGGGCAAAGTGTGCCAAGACCTGGTCCTTAAATTAGAGGCAGCTGTTACACAGCTATCTGCAATGATGTAGTCACTTTAGTTTCACAAAATGATGTTCTAAATATAGCTCTCAAGGTCTTGGACTGTGCAGAATCATTCCATTAACACGTAGAATACATCTTCATACTGTTTTGAAAGCTTTTTTATTGTGACAGTGGCATCTCTAGAGACTATTTTGGGCTTGCCGTAGACGCTAATGGCAGTGTTTGCTTTAGATATCTGGCTTTCTTCCAATTAATTATGTCTCTTTATGATTCATCTTGTTTGGAAATCTCTGGTAGAGATTATGCGAATATGGCAGAAGGTCTTCAGATAGAACATAGCAATTATGAATCTCCTGTTATAGCAAATTGTCAGGTTCCTTGCTACAAACAGATATGATCTTTTAAATGCACCTCAGCAAGGCAACAGTCTGATAATAGTCCACCTAGACTGATCTTAGCCTTGGTGAGAAAAAATGAGGATTTTCAAAATAAAGGTAATAGAAAATGCTGTAATTCTTACTGATATCTGATTTGGGCATCACCGAATGGATTGTTTATGACAGATATTTCCACATGTAAACAGTAGTTGTCATAGGAACTATTCATTTAGATTTTGGTGCTGTATTATAGTCGAAAGCATTTTCAAATCTGCAGGTGGTTTTGGGAATCCGTTCACATCCCTTGAGTCCATAGTGGATAGTTCACATCCCATAGTCCATATTAGTGAATATTTGAACAAGAAGAATAAAGGTTACTTGATCACAACTTGACTGTAACAGCTAGGTAATAACAGAGGAAATTAATAGGTCTTTCATATCAGAAGTGTGATATTAATGAACTGCAGGGAAATACAAATTGTGATAAATCCCAACTGCAGATTGCGTGACAATCTTTTTTCATTTATCTAGTACATCACTTCATATACACCAGCAATATCCACTTTCCTATTCATTTTGATATTCCAAAAATATCAGAATCTCAAAAAGAATGATCATTACCATCACTAAATTTGACTACTTCTGGTGAGAAAAATGAGACAAAAATGTAATAAAGTTTATGAAAATGCTTAAAGCAAGGTTTATTGGATATGTTACAAAGAGGAGAAGAAGACTAACAGCTGAGTCTGTAGGCAGTTAAGCTTATTAGACGCTTCCCTGCTTACCCCAAATTACATTGTAATTGGTGATTTTGAGTGGTACTGCTACCTAGAGAAAACCGTTGTGATTCCAGACAGGGTACACAAAAGCTAACTACAAGATACCTAAATGGCACCTACATTTCTCTTCAACTCAGTAACAGTAGTTTTGACCATGGTTAGCTTCTTGTGGCAGATAGTGACAGCCATGAACAGTTTTTGCAAATCAGCCTCCTCACTAAGTACTGCTCAAAAAGGGAGCAAGTATAGGTCCAAGCCCCCTCAAATAGCAATGTCTCCAGGCAGCTACAGAAATTATAGCAGAGTACAGACAAATTTTTTAAAGCCAACCCTCCTCATTGCACATCTGCTTTCGGAATTATACTGACTGGATATCACACCTAACGTTTCACACAGGTTCACTAGGCCCTCAGTGAAATGGGTGCATCATTTAGGTGAAGCAGATGCCCTTCTGAATTTAGGTGAAGCAGATGCCCTTCTGAATTTAGGTGAAGCAGATCTCCTTCCGGACTTCTGCTGAGGAACAAACTTCTTCCTGTGACAGCATGTGGAAATTAAATGCTTATACCAGGACCGAAGTCACAGCTGCTAGCCCTGTGCCGTGGCTGTAAGGGGGCAAATTTAAGACTTAATGCTTAGATTCGGTTCCTGTGTGATGCTCACTGTGCTCTTTACTGTCACATAACTTTTCTACTTTCCAGGCTGCCAAATCTATGCACAATGAGGAAAAGCTTGCCTGCATTAAAGCGTCACTGGAAAAAATAGCCAGTGGGCTCTCTTCTGACAGTCAGTCCCAGGGGATTGCCCAGAGGAGGGGGAGGATGACAGTTGGCTTGGGACCCCTAATGATAAAGATTTCCAGATCGCTTCCCCTCCACAGGTTATACTGAGACTTAAGGAAAATACAGGTGGAGATTTACCTGAAATTAGAACACCCTTTTCAAATGTACGTGTACAACTATGAAAATAATATTTACAGATCTTTTAATCCAATATTTTAAGTCCCTTATTAGTCACTTGAATTGCCTGAACAAAGCCCTAGGATTAGCACTCGTATGTCCCAAGACACAATACAGCCAGCAACTCTCTTCCACTAAAAGCCTAATCCAAATACCACAGGAGCTGATCACATTAGCATCACTTTTAGGGGCTTTTATTTTCAGCTCCCAGTGCCCTGCCAAGTCCCGTATCATCTCACTTGTGATTTGGGAAAGCTCATCTTGCCAGTTCCTTGAGGACCGCACAGGACTTCAGCTGCATATGGTAAGCTTTTATTCCTCTCTGGTACGTGAGAGAAGCTGAAGGAACAGAGTCAAACAACTGCTCTAAGAGGGGGACTACTTCTGAGACTCAGAGATTCCAGTTCTTTTATCGTGATTTTCTACCTATGGCTGGTCTACCCACAGAATTACTTGAAAATAACTACCTTGCTTCAGTCTGTGTTTTCTTGTGATCAAGAGAAGCAGACACCATTCCAGGTAGATTTCACTTTTAGTGGCCCGGTTCATCTGATAGGAGTAACTTTTTACTCGGCTAGTTAATCCTGCCTGTTTCCACCACTGAGCACATCCTGAGTTTGAGTGTCTGAACTCCCTCTCAGCACCTCTGGTGAAGATCTTGCGTGCACCCATTAGCCACCCCAGCTCAGAGTGAGAGATGCCATCGATGCATAAGTCAGCAACTCTGAGAGGGAGCTGGAGGATTCTCCCATTTGGCAATTAAATGCTGAGGGAATCAGGAATAATGAAATACAACTACTTCTATTTTCAGCTGCTGCTCCCTGAATATTTATTCTTCCTTGGTAGCAGGCCAGGAATTCCTACATGTGAAACAGAACAATAACTCTGCTGTCACTAATTTACTGTCACAACTTGTATTAAATTAAGCTCTGTGCTTCTAGTCTTGGCATGTGGGTGTTCAATCCACAGACTGAGTTTTCTGCGCTATCTGCTCGATATAAGCGCTGTTATATCTGCACAAAAGAGATGCACCGCAGTGGTGTTCAGATATGGCATACAATTTACTGTCCGTAGGCAATTATAGAAAGTACAAGACAGAGGATGAATTTAAACTAGATCATTTTAATGTGACTAACATTTGAAGATTCATCCACCCCATTTACCTCCTAGGAACTTTCACAGTGTTTAAGAATTCCCCAAAGAACCTCTATGGATGATTTACCTTGGGGAAAAGCTGTCTTTCAGGGTATCGATCAATCAGCCAGTCATGTATTTCTCTGTCAAGATAGGTTTTGGCTGCAATTTTCAGTACACTAAAGAGAAAGGTCATTGCAAAGCATCATCTTTTTCAAGCTGCTACTTCACCTTCTTTTTTTTTAATCCCTCATTTGAAACCCGGGAGGAATGCCTTCCCTGAGTGAAAAATACACTTGAGCCACAATGACCCATTAACAGAACCAGAATGTGGGACTGGTTGAAAAATTTTGGAAAAAGAATGTCAATGGAAATAAGAATTTTATTAAAACATACTGATCTCAGTATGCTGTGGCAACGTAAGGTCAGAGCCTGCTGGGAATCAAGTGTGTTAAAGTTAGGGGCTTGTCCCTGCAAGTAAACTATGGGGGTGATTCTCTCCTAATCTTTCACGAGATTTACTCCACCTAATATTAATTATTAAGTATTAATTAGGCAATGGACCAGTACTCTGCATTCCCTACAGCACTTATTACACTGGGTAAAACAAAATCTAGAAGTACTTTTTAGCAAGTCACCTAAACCCCTAGAAAATCCCTGCCTGCAAGGTGGTGGCAGGGTTTCTCATATCTGACTCCCAAAAAAACCTCCCAAAAGCCTCCCACAAAAAGCCAGGGATGGGTTGTGGAGCTGGAACCAGCTTGGGAGCTGCATAACAAAAACTCGAGGAAAGGGTTTTTTCCAATGCTCCTTACTATCAGAAGCTGGATTTTGTTGATGAATACCTAGCAAATATGAGAGAAAACCTGATGAGAAACAGCATACTTTGGTACTTCAAAGAACAGCATCAGTTGTAGATAAGAATGGGTAACAACAGGCTTCTCAGCTCTGGAAACCATGTTTCTGACAAATTCTCATAATTGTTCGGTTTATTTTCATGCAGCTTTTTAAGTTTTCTGTGCTTTTTGAATTCTCTGCATGTGTGGTGTTCTGATGAACATAGGATAAGGTGAGCGATGTCAGACTGATGCTGACAGGGATACAGATCCCTTGTTTACCCATAACTGGCTGACTCTCCCCTCTCCCTCCCATCCTTAATCAGATAAAAATCCTACTGCCATTTTCCAAGGAAGGCATAGGTTTTTGGGCCAGAAATAACACTGGGAGTGATTACTTCCTTCCAATACTTCCTCACAATTCTTCACAGAAATGTGGGTGACAAACAGGTACTGGTGTCTCTGCTCCATCAGGAGACTCTTCATTACATGTCAAAAAATGTCAGAGGCAGTGGAATTCACCTCATTAAATGTGGGCATCCCCAGCACAGAGCCTGTCATTTAGACTGTTTAGCTCATGGAGGGCAAGAGGCA
>NW_010395770.1:0-5523 GCF_000710305.1 Buceros rhinoceros silvestris | reverse complement strand
TTTGGAGCAGGCTATTAAAGATCAAACAGGCCAGATGACTTGCTATAAAGGTGCCTGGTTTTCTCCTTTGGTTTTAACAGGAGCTCCAAGGGTGACCATCTCTGATGGATGCAGCCATACTAGAGTAAGGGGATACTAATCACATTCCTCCTCATAATAATTTGAGATGAGGTGACTCTCCTCTCCCAGCAAATTCATGACTTACCTGAGCTCAGTTTGAACAGTGGCTCAGGAAAAGACTGGTATTTAAACTTAAGCCATGTTTGTTGTGGGAACATTTTGAGGAAAGTATGTGGAAAAAAAAAGTGGAAGCCCTCACCTCTATTGGTTCTTCTGTACTGAATGCTTCATTCCTCAAACAGGGGAGGAAGAGCTGCAGTGGGTAGCTGCTGGATTAACAGCAGTTATCAACAGAGAACTGCACTGGGGTCACGAGTCAGGCAGCTCCCTGGAAAAGACTTTGGGAGTAAAGCAAGAACCTGACAGGACTACATACACTTCTGCTCTGCCTGACTGCTGGCACATGGCCCTTTGCAGACCTCTAACAACAGCTGAAGTAGGATGGCAGGAGATCTGTCTGGATTTCTGTGATATCAGCAAGTTAGGACTCTTGTTCAGATGCTCTGAAGCCGGTGCTCCTGTTCTGTCACACAGTCATAGCACATCAGAGAGAAGCCAAAATTTGAGATCTGGTTCTTAACCAATCACGGTGTCTCAGAAATCAGTATCAGACCAAACAAAATGGGGAAGGAAACATTACAAAATTAAGAGGATCGTCAAAGATTTGGGCTGGCACTCTGAAGATTCTTTTAATGTCCACACTGACTTTCAGGAGCAATAAGTTTCAAGACATAAATTTGGATTTGAAATCATGGTCCAGCACATTACTAAAGCAGATTTTCTCCCTTCTGACAGTTAATCTTATTTATTTCAAAAGACTCAGAGGTTTGTATTTCAATTTTGTGAATCTGCTGCTAATCTGCTGCAATAGTTAGTCTAGCTGCCTACATCAAATTATTCCAGTCCTTTCTCAAGGCATGCCCATTAATTCCATTTTTAACTTTAAAAATTATTTCATAATCAAAATAAGTCCCTGTAGCATTGCCAATATCTGCAGGTCTGAAAGCAACATTTCCATAGCAAGGGTTCCTAGTTGCCCCAGTAACAAAACCATGAGGTGCAAACAGTAACAACGGAATCTTGGCTAACTTTCTGAGCCACTGTGCAATAAGACATAATTTGCAAGCGAAGTGAAAAGGCTTGTGAAGAATCAGGTATTTTGTGTGTACAACTATCCGTCTTGGTACAGGTGCACTGCAACAGTCTCAGCATCACTCACAGGCATTAGTAAATGGAAGTCTGAATCCCATGTAAGCTGCGAGATTCTACTGTTGATGTCTGTGACAAAGATTTTACCCTTCACTGATGCATGTAAATGCATAACTGGAGGCTTCAGTACAGACACATGTACCACATTTATGTTTATAAACACACCGCAACCATATTGATAGCGAGCTCATAAAGTGGCTTCTTCTGTAAGAGTCCAGGTGAGTGTGAATTGTGTGTTATCCATATACTTTTTTATAAATCAGGATAAGACTTAATATTTAAGCCAAGGTCTGGAAAATACTGAGAATACATTAATCTTTAAGAATCTGGACTCCATTAGATTTAATGGAAATACTGAGGTGCTATAAGTCTTGATTAACCTGGTTCCTTGGATGATATCTTGACTCCCTTTACATCCGCGAAGAGCAACCCAATGCTCAGAAGAGTCCTCCCCATGAAAGGGAGCCTTCTCACTGACTTTGTCAGGGGTTTGAACAGACCTAGTAATTTAAATGGCTACTTTTACAGACCTGTGAGTACAATAATCCTCTCCGTCATCTTCTTTCCAGCCTCGTTTCAACTGATGCAGGCCAAAGCAACCACAATTTAGGGTAGTGCTGGGGACAGAGATAATCCCTGCAGTGTGGCTGCCTTCATACGATGCTGTGAAAAAAATCACATTTCCTAGAGTCATGGCACAGCAGATTTCATCTCGGTGTGCTATACAGAAGACATCAGAGTAATTGTAGCAACCCGTTCCACAGATATTCTGCCATCACAAGTGTTGTTTCATCATCTTGCCTGGAGTGCCACTGCTGTATCATCTTAGTCCTGAATTGGTCACTAGCTGCCATTTACTTAAAAAAATAACAAAATCAAAAGTGTAAGATCTTGCTGATATGGTTGTCTGTTTGGGAAGGGTCTTTCTGTAAAAGGCAGGAGCCCATCCTCACACTAACTCATGCTCACCTTCACATTTGTGTTTACATTCTTTAGGCAATCTTCAGAAAACATGCTGAAAAATGGATGCCATGGAAAAGGACAAAGAACTCTGTAAAATTATCTGGGTTAAAATTACCAGCCTTCAAACATCATGCTTTACTTCTAATCTACAGTGCCAGCTCACAGCCTGGAGACATAAATATTTTATACTCTTAGTTGAATCACTTCCCATGCACTGCATTGACATAATAGTCCATCTCTTTGTAGGCTCAGGATTAGCAACAGTAGCAGAATCATTAATTAATACTTCCAAATAAGATTTCATTTATACTTTTGCATCTTTGGAATAAAGAAATAATAGCTTCTCATTATCTTTATCCTATTATTATTAATCTTGTCTCTTAATATAATTTACTACATAATTAACAATGTCATATCAGCTTAAAGGCACTCATTTATTAAAATAATAATCTTTAGGTTAAAAACGTAAAAAAAAAGAAAAAGCTATTATAGCACAAGTAAAATAATTTAAGGTTCAAGAAGCTTTTTCATCCTCTGGAAATGCTCTTGAAATGCAGTAAATTCATCATTTCACTAACAAGTTCACAACTGGTGGTCCCTGAAAGTAGAGATTCTGGGAACTATAACATGAAACATTCTGGTTCCCCTTATGGCTGTTTTTTCATCTTGAAGCAATAACGACAACCTCAGAGATATTTTCCTAAATGCTCTTATACAGATGGTCTCATGACATTCTTTCTTTCAACAGAAGTAATGGTTAGAAGAAGTGCAAAAGGCAATAAAGCTGAGCTTCAGTAAAAGAGCCTGTGTTGTACTGAGCTTACTGTGGAAGAGTCTTGAAGACAGCTCAGCAGTGCAGTAACAAACATCCATTTCTTCATTGTTCCATGCTGTAAAAGTGGATGCTGGTGTGTGGAGAGCTTTTGTTTTAGCTTGTAAAACTGGCTTATGTAATGGATGTGCAAATTAAGGGTCAGACACAAATAAAGGGTCGGACAGTGAACAGTCTCCTACGAAAACAGGCTGAGAGAGTTGGAGTTGTTCAGCCTGGAGAAGAGAAGGCTCCATGGAGACCTTATAGCAGCCTTCCACTACTTAAAGGGGGCCTACAGGAAAGCTGGGGAGGGACCTTCTACAAGGGTGTATAGTGATAGTACAAGAGGCAATGTCTTTAAACTGAAAGAGGGTAGATTTAGATTAGATGTAAGGAAGACATTCTTTACTGTGTGGAGAGGGTGGTGAGGCACTGGAGCAGGTTGCCGAGAGATGCTGAGGATGCCCCTTGCCTGGAAGTGTTCAAGGCCAGGTCAGATGGGGCTTTGAGCAACCTGGTCTAGTGGAATGTGTCCCCGCCCATGGGAGGGGGTGTTGGAACTAGGTGATCTTTAAGGTCCCTTCAAACCCAAACCATTCTATGATTCCATGATTCTGTGATTTTAATTCACTGTCATGGAAGCAAGTCTTAGGTGGAAACAATTTCCATAAGTGGCTACAGAATGAGTTGCTGCAAAATAAAATACGTAGACAACATTTCATGGATTCACACATCTTTTTATGAAAACAGGACGTGGAAAGATTGAATTATATTTGAGAGCACACAGTTCATTCTTCTCCTCAAATTTGTGAGTTGGTCTGCACTAGATTAAGTTGGTGTGAGGGGTTGCTTCAGCCCAGTTGAGAAATGCTGGAGTATATAACCAGCATTTTGTACCAGAACATTTGTGGGGCTTAAGGATACAGCAGACCTAGAGAAACCAAAATCTGACTAGTTGGATTTCTAGAAAGCCTAATTTTCACTTTGCCCAGCCTCAATAATTTCTAAGAGAAGGGTGTCCTGGCATAAGGAGACCCAGGGAGCAAAGAAAGCTCACCAGTGTGAGGGATGACCAGCAAGGGACTGGCTGGGAGGGATATGGCTTACAAGTTTCCTCCTGAGGGACCACAGCTTGTGCAACAAGCATCTGCCTCCACTCAAGGCAGAGGTTCAGTGGCTTCTACTATCATCTGTCTGAGGAGAGTTTCTTGTTCACCAACAGCCATAAAAAGCAAACTCTAGCATTAGTTTACAGCAATTTGGACAGTTTGGGGGGCAGGAGAGAGAGACATGCTCCTGGCTTAGCAGCTAAAGTCAGTAAGGAGACTGTCTCTGTGGTTCTGTGTGTAGATGGTGGCAGTCAGCAAGGCAGGGGCTTAGGATTTGGCCAGGTGTCTCTGTGTGCATGGAACAGAAACACTGCCAAAGGGACACAGCGGCAACAGTGAAAATGTGAAGGCCTGGGAGTTCATGATGGCAAACACCTTGTGAATGCTGGTTGTGGCCAAAGCCACTCCATTCTCTCCTCTGTGCCTAAAGCCCGGCCACTTCCACAAGTAGCATGTATCTAATAATGATCAGATATCCAAAAACTCTCATTCAGTGCCCTTTGGTGAACTCCATCCCTGAACTATAGACTCACCCCTCAGTGACAGAGCAGCTGCTGTTTCCCGTCATTTCTGCTCAGTCACAGAAACTTTGCTTTCAGATTATTCCCATAGCTGTCTGATGGGTGTGAAGGTGGCCAAGGTGAGTTTTGTTACGGGAGTGTGTCACCAGCTCTTACTGTTAGGTTAAACTCCCTCAAGCTAAAATCAGATCATGCATTGTGTGAGTGGGAATACAGAAGCCTTGAGTCAGTGTTTCTCACAATTATTGGTTACAGACAAGCAGTGAACACCTGTAAAATTTAAACCACAAAAATGTGTCTAAGCATTAGATACCAAGCACCAGAAATAGCAACAGCAACAAACTGAGGTCATGAACGTGGAGTAATAGTAATTCAGATGTATTAATACTTCAAGCACGTAAAAAATGTAAGTTAAATAATAACTAAGAGTAAATGACTTGACTTGTCTTTCAGAACTTGTTTTGCACTACAATTTTTATGAGTAATTTCTGGTCTTTTCCTGTGCCCTCAAGGACCTTGTCCAAAACGTCACACAGTTTTGTTCTGATTCCACAACTAATGGCAACCACATGTACAAATCGGATTCACTGGAGAGAGTCACCCCGATTCGCAGTTCTGGACTTGTCTCTTAAATTGGACAAACCATTTCACTAGATTTTTAGCCCCAGTTCCTGTGACTGACACTGCAGGGTATGTGACTTCATTTTTCCTTTTTCATAATGAAAATGTCCTGGCTGTCATGAACATAGAGAAAGGCCTAGAAACACAGAAGACAAATCAAAGTGGG
>NW_010395769.1:33984-41873 GCF_000710305.1 Buceros rhinoceros silvestris | reverse complement strand
CGGGTGGTCTCCTTGGGCACGAGCTTGTTAGTCGGGCGATGGGGCCGAAAGGCCGGGAAATCCTGCAAAACGTTTCCCCTCGAAACGCGGCTCCGGCCTCACGGTAAACACCGCATCTCTTCGTGAGTGGGGTGAAGTCCCCGGCCCCTTCACTCCAGAGAGGTGTGTATGAAAACTCTGCAGAATTTAACTTGCATGTACTGCTCATCTCGTTTTCTACTTGGGACGCAGTAATTTTTGCATTAAAATGTCTTCTGTAACTTCTAGATCTACACTGAGACAGCTGCTGATGGTAGAGATTGGCTGTGTTCTAATGCTTACTGGATTTCAGAGGGTGTCCGATACACTTAAAGTTGCCTGCTGCACGTCTGGTCTACTGAAAGTGTAAAAACACTTGTTAATGCAATGAAAGGTAAAAGGCCTCTTCTGCATTAATGGTGATTCTAATTATGGTTGATAAGTTTAGTTGTGTTTGGCTTTGCGGTGTAGAAAAAAGTGCTGTTTGCCCAGTCCTTTCACCCTAGTGATTATGTGTTAGAAGCAGTCGTGTCTTGCTTCTGGGGGATGTCTTTGAGACAGTTCAATAATTTAGTGTGAGCTGCCATGTTACGCCTGTAATGCCTAGCAGAGAAAGTTTTTCAAGCCCCCGTAAGGTAAACATACTTCTCAGGCTTTCCTTACGTTTGGTTGTCTTCATGGCCCACTATGTGTGCACATGTGTTTCTGCTTTTCAAGAGAGTGATCACAGTTCTCTTCTTCTAAAGGTTATCTTCAGTAATGCAGTGTTTCGCTTAAAGCGCAGACATGCACCCTTGGGGGATGGTTCATGGAGTACACAGTGGAGGTACTGAAGTCTGGAAGGCTTTATCAGCTATCCCTAAGATACCACACTACTTCTAGAAAGCCTATATTTTTACGAAATACTGGGCAGGGGAATTCTAGTTATTATTTACTAGGGAGGTTGCTTTTGTGGAGAAAAAAATCATACATCACTTCATTGTATATTAAAAGTAGCAGAAATTCTTTCACAGGCTCTTAGAAATTTAAATGCTCTCTACTAGGTGTGAGACCAGCAGGCAAGGTGCTGGAAGTTTTTATACAACTGCATGTCTGTCTGCTTTGGTACTTACAGTGTTGCTGGTATCTTCCAACTTTAACAGATATTGAGGTGTTTATTCCATAGAAGTTCTGAAGAGCAGACAAATGTAAGAATTGATTGAGAATAAGTAAAATGAAACATCTAACCTAAGCAACTCAGAGAAAAGTTTTCTAAACATTTGTACATTTGAGTAACTATAACTCTTTTACTCTTACTCTTTGTAAAGCAAAACTGTGACAGGTGCAGCATTCTTGATGATGGTGTGAAGTCTGTAACAGCAGAAGGCTAGATGGGTGATGAGCTTAGAGTAATGCCTTTCTGTCACCCTGTCTCCTACAGCCTCTCTCTGTTTGGTGTTTCCACCTGTTCTGCCTCATTTTAAACCTAGACTGCAAATGTCCCGAGCAAGAATTGTGTTTTCAGAACAGTTAGTGTCATGAGGTCTTGGGTAGTTGGTGCAGAGGGTGTCTACTTCCGTACACATCAGTAAGGCTTGGAACTGGTCCTTTGAAGTACAGAGGGCAACTGAATTTCACAGGTTTAAGTAAAATTGTTGATCCATGTAAGGTAGAATATCCTTCTATCACAGATTCGTAAGAACTAGGTATTACAGAAGGAAGTCCTGGCAGACTCTTATGTTGGAAGGCATAGTTCCTGGTTTATGTGTCCTTTGAGCTTGTTTTATCTTTTCTTTTTTCTTTTCCTTCGCTTTTTTTTGGTGGAATTTGTTTTCTTCTGGTTTTCCAGAACTTCTCAGAGATTTTTTTCATGGCTCTTAGAAGGTTTGAATTAAGGAACGCAGATGTTTTGGGTCTCATCTTCCAACATCTTGCTGTGTTTTACCTCCATTCACAGTGAAGACTCTGTGTGAGAGAATTTCGTAAATCCTGTCTTTTGAGGTTCGATTTTCATTAATAGGAATTGCCTTCTAAATGAGCACATTGTGCTATGGGGTTGCTACTGCAATGTGCACTTTAAAATAATCTGCTCTCTGCAAATATGATTATACATGTGTGTTAGCTTAGGTTTAGCTAGAAAAAAAGTATTATTGGTAGTTTAGTTGTGGATTTTACACAATGTAGACCATGGTGTTCAACTCATTGTTATGACTTCCTTAAGTAGGGACAATCTAGGTATCTTACTAGTGTTGACACAACATAATTTACATAATGCTCTCTGTTCTAGTGTACTTCAAAAAAAGGCTTCACAGAAAGGTGTTCTCTTGCATGTGGCAAATGTGCATTGTTTTCTGTACAACTTTAGTTGTTTTGCATTTACTACTGGCATTGATATCTGTCAGTTTGTAACTATGCAATTGATTTCAACCAAATAGTGAAAAAATTGTGTGGTTTCTTGGTCTAAAGGTAGCTTTCAACTGAAATCTATAGTTTAAAGCACACACAAGAAAAAGTAAGATCAACTAAAGCTTTTATCGTTTGTTTTTTTTTTCTTCCTGCCGAAGTGGAGGAACTTCTGTCCTAAATTATCTAGTGTGATACATAGGTTAATTTTTTTTTTCTTCCTGCCGAAGTGGAGGAACTTCTGTCCTAAATTATCTAGTGTGATACATAGGTTAACCATGGTGGTGCTGTTTGGTTGGTTGGTTGGAGTGTTTTTTGTGATGAGACAGAGCGTGATATGATTGTTAAAGCAACAGCAGGGAAATAGCTTGAATTTTAGGGTTCTTATTTTCATTCAGAAACAAACTGTGAATTTTTGATACTGAACAACATATTGGAAAGTGAATTATCGGTGTTACCTGTAACCTGTGTAAGTCTGGGTTTCAGTGGATGTTGACATAAGAAATATTACAGTATTACCATAATCTTTATTTAAACTTGCAACCTGTGTGCTCTATTTAGCTATTGCTGCATCCTGGCCTTCCTTCCATCTCATAACTCTTATTCTTCCCCCTTTTTGTAGTGATATGTAGGGTTGGATGATCCCTTGCTGAAAGTTTGGAGAGTTACTAGTTCGCTGATACAGCTGTCTGAAAGCTTGTTGGATTTTTTTTTTTTTATTTTGAGTCATGTCTGCTGGTTTACATTTACTGGTGTCATACAGATATGCTTCTCCCTTGGTGAGTTAGAGCAATTTTTGCACCGAGTGCTCAGATTTTATGTACATTTAAATCAAAAGCCAGTTCTGGATTTCAGTAGTCAATAGCATGAAAATCATGGCTGAGAATAGGCTTGTTTTAACAGCCATGGCATATTTTAGCAATACTCTTTTGCAATTATTTACAAAATGTACGGAAAAAATATTAATTTTAAATACACTTGCCTCCTATGACAGTGATCAAATAATTTGTACCAGTTTTGCCCCAAAATAGGTGCATTTAATTAGCATTTCAATAATTATGCTGCTTACCTGTTGTAACTCTCTATGCTATTTTCTGAATCAGTGTTTGCCTGTAAAGGGAATAAGCTCAGATCTATCTAAAATGAATTTTTTTGTGTTATTCTTCTCACTAAAATAAACAATTAAGAAAACCCAACATTAATTTGAATGAATGAAGTGTTTGACCTGGCTTGAAGCTGTTTTATAGTCACCTAAAACAAATGAAAGAATGGGAAAATGGCAATGGATGGTTCTGGGATTTTGGAGTTGTTTTTAAAGACATCGGGGAGGATAAAGATGCATTATTTGTACTCGTATCTTGCCTGTAGTCGGATGACTCTGGCACTTGGAAGGAATGTGGGAGAGCCAGGTTCTCTTCCTTGCTTTGCCTGGGGAGCTGAATCCACATCTCCAGAGATTCCCCTAACTGCTCCTACCAAGCAGGGTGCTCTGTCTCCTTGGCTGACACCTTCCACTTTGTATACATTATTTAAACGGTTGCTGTAGTAGGGAGAGCTAAAGTGTCTCATCTTAACAGTCAAAATAGCCAGTCACACAGCTCTGGAGATGTTTTCACTGTGCTGAAGAGGGAGTACGGAGTATTTATAACAGAAAATGTCAGTAAAAGAAGTTACATACCATTTGTTCCATCGTGTCCAGTAAGCAAGCAGTCAAGACTTTCCACCCTCTGAGAGGTGTTCCCTTTCTCAAGGGGAAAAAAAAAAAGTGTGTTTATATATGTGAGTGTGTGTATATATATAAAAAATTGCCATCTCATCTGAATGAGAGCAGTAAGCACTGACTGGTGGGAAGGGTGCTTTGCTGATTTAACCTTCTTGATCCATATGAAGAGAGGACAAAGCACCATTCTGACCACTAAGCACTGCAAAATCCAGCATTTTCTGCATTTGAATTTGGAATCAAAGTTTACTTTCCTTATTTTCTAAGATGAGAAAAAGATTTCTTGGTTGGTTGGGTTTTTTTCAGTGTACTGGGGCAGTGAAACAGGTGGAGCCTCTCTACAATGACATTCATGTAAGTGGGACTGAAGTTTCAAAACTCCAGAAATATTCCCTGTGAAAGACTGTTTTGGTCTGTTTTGTTGCTAAGTCAAAATATCTGTCTTAATAAGCTCCACTGGCAATCATTCCTTTCTCATACATGGGGAATGATAATCTTGTGTTGATCCTGTGCTATTGCATGTTGATTAATACACATGCTAGGTGCAGTGTGTAAGCAGTATGTTTAGCTCGTGAAGATGTAACAAGCTGCCAGATGAATACAGTAGTGCATTGAAAGGTGTCAGTAAGCTCTTTTGAAGTCCTGTGTGTAGCGTGGACTTGGTTTCATTCATCATGAAGTGTAGTCATCCCTAAGCATAAAAATAATGGAGCAGTGTCAAGACAAGTACAAAAATTTGATTTTTAAATCTTTCTAGTATTCATCTTGGGGGGGTATTTTGATTTTGTGCTTTGGAGCTCTAGAGTTGAAAATGTATTAATTTTTCTTGACAGTTATGAGGGCTAGGGATTTTGAAAAAAGGCAAGACCTAGTCATGTAGATGCAATTTCTGGAGCTGTCACCTAAAGAGAAAGTTGAAACATCCCATAACTTGCCACTGTGACAGTTGACTAAAAAAAATATTAAAATGAATTACTTTCTTTTTCCTTAAATACAATCATCAACATTAAGTTTGAATAGCAAGTATTTAACCTCAAATGAAGCTGCCTGATTCGTGAGGCACTTCTTACTCTGTGGTAACAGCTGGCGTATATATATGTGCTTACCCCGCAGTCAGCCTCTTCAAAAGAGGGAAGTAGCTTACATGATACGTTCGTCTGATACTGAAATTACGCTTGGCTTATTTAGATAAAGTAAATTTTAATATTGTCTTCTAGGTTTGTTTGTCTGAAACTTTTTTTCTTTCTCTATATGTTCAGTTTGAGCTGTTGAGTAAAGATTTCTCAGAAGCCTGAGATCCTGACTAAGGTGTAGTAGAAAGAAAATTGTTCATATGCAGATAATTTGTACGTGGATTAACAATAAATGCTATTCTTGTTTAGTGTTTCTCTTTATTCCTCACCCCCATCCCGAAATAAAACAGTTCAACTTTCAAGCTGCCTATGTTATTGGTTAACATGCGTGTTAGCAACAGATGGTCAAAATGTTTTAAGATAGGCAGTACATTGAGCTAGAAAGTCTTGGTGGACTCATAGAATAGTTTAGGTTGGAAGAAGCCTTTAAAGGTCATCTAGTCCAACCCCACCTGCAGCGAGCAGGGACATCATCAACTAGATCAGGTTGCCCAGAGCCCCATCCAACCTGACCTTGAACGTTTCAAGGCATGGGGCATCTACCACCTCTCTGGGCAACCTGTTCCTGTGTTTCACCACCCTCATCATAAAAAAAATTCTTCCTTCTATCTAGTCTAAATCTTCCCTCTTCTAGTTTAAAGCCATTACCCTTCTCCTGTTGCTACAGACCCTGACAAAAAGTCTATTCCTATCATCCTTATAGGCCCCCCTTTAAGTACGGGAAGGCTGCAATAAGATCTCCCTGGAGCCTTCTCTTCTTCAGGCTGAAGAACTCCAGCTCTTGGCCTTTCCTCGTAAGGCTCTGGCCTTTATAGGAAACATAAAAACATGCTTCAGATTCATTTTTTGAAGGAATCTTTTCCTGGGTGACACATGCAAAAGGTGTGGGTTATTTCATTACATACTAAATCTTCCTGTGGATCATTCTTCATCAGAATCTAAGCAAAAATCTACTTAAGTGGCTACTTCTTGCTGGGGTATTTTTCCCTTCGTGGTCTGGTAGTTGAAGACTGACTTGTTTTCTTCCTCCGTGTTTCAGTGTACCAATATGCAGTATTTGTTGTATTCACCAGTACAGATTGCACCATGCAGCTTATTATGAACAAGTTATTGCATACGAGCTCCTGGAGTTAAGTAATGCACCCAGAGAGTTAGCATTTTGCAAGCGTTCCATCTGCCCGTGATGCTTTCTTCAAGTTGGCACTCTTGGTAGAATGGGTGCTTACATAGAGCTGGAGTCTCCTGAGAGCAAAGATGGAAGTATTCTGCTTTCCAGGAGTTACCTCCTGTGTTAAAATGTTAGGTTTCAGGAGGTCAGAAGGGTTGTAGGTCTACATCCTTTAGCATCCACTGTAAGAATGCTGTGCCGTAGCTTCCTATGAGCAGTTTAGATTGTTGAAGAAAATGTAGTACCTATTAAAGGGATCTAGTAGTTAGACATGCCATGAGAAGGTGGGAGAGGGAAGAGCAGTGTGAAAACTGCTGCCTGTTTATAACTTCCACACAAATACTGCCTCCCAGCTTTTGAGAACTTTTCTTATTTAAGATTCGGGACCGCAAATCCTTGCTAAAATGTGGCTTAGATAATGGCAATCATATAATATTTTCTGTTTTTACTCTGTGGTTCCCCTTCTTTCTGCATTAAAGGTGGGAACACGATATGTTAATAACTGTGGGAGCATATCTGCAGACATGGGAAAATAAAAAACAACTGAAAGATAACAGGGTAATGCTCATTACATTGGAGGTTTTCACTCCTTGCCTCTTACATTCGTAGCTGATGAAGTAGTAGGAAGATCAGGTCAGCTTTCAGGGAGCCCAGAAGTGGGCGGACCGTGCTGTTGGCAGCATCTTTAGTTTTGACAGTGGGAAAGAGGAGAAATTGAGGTTCTGTTATTTTCCTTTCCTAGTGCTTTTAAGTTGTTGTCTGTTGTGGCTTACTGTGCTGTGGGGAAACGGTAATCTGTTTGACAGGAAATACAGTGATGCTCATAAAGAACAGGGGGATTCCTGATCCTCCTCCTTTTTCCAAATACTTTTTTAATTTCCATTTTCTATACCTTGCAAAATAATAGGTTTATTAAAATTATTATGTCTTCTGTATGGTAAAAGAAATAAAGCAAATGGGAACAGCAAGGGCTGTCCTTTACCTGCTCTGGTACTAAAAATGTGGATCCTGCTCTGAATAAAACACCTGTGTAACCTTATTCTGTAAAATTTATTTAAATTACAGGTTGCACTACATAAATCAAAGCTCACGAACTGCACTGATTAGAATAAGTACTACAGAAAAACTTTATTCTTATATAAAATTCTTGGTGTATTTTTCATTATCTACTTGAGCAAAACTATAATTCCTCAAATTAAAGTCTGTGTCTATGGCAATATGTTTCTCCTTATAAACCATTTCTTCTGGGAGAAGAAGACTGAGGTATCTGTTTGCCAGCAACAGGAGTGTCTCTTTGGATTTCCTGCTAATGCTCAACGTGGTGCTAGTGGAAACAATGTCAGCTTTCCTGGCCTGGTTGTCTGTGTCAGCTGGGTCTTTGCTGCACAGTCTCACCTTGCCTTGGAGGAGGCAGAAAGAATTATGTCCCTAAAAAAGGTTAAGAAGGAAAAGACCCCTTGTCGTGTAG
>NW_010395769.1:19861-33882 GCF_000710305.1 Buceros rhinoceros silvestris | reverse complement strand
GTAGGCTAGGGACAGGCTGTTTGACAAGGGAATAGGGATATCTGTACACTCATTCCTCTCTCCCTCTTTTTATGAATAGGAATGTTTGTTTTGAGAGGGACGGAGTTGATATCGCTGTTTTTAAACTGGGATATCAGGTGGAAATGTCAGATACTACTGATGAGTGTACAAGTTCTTCAGAAAATACTGAATGACAAAAAATGCTTGAAAAGGGCATAAGTTGACCCCTATGATGGGCACGATCAATTATGCCTGCATGTGGTATGGAAGCTTGGCTTTAAAGTTACCTGGTGGTTTTTGTTGCAGTTCTTGTGTTCACTGGCAAGACAAAAGTGAGTATTTCTGAGCTGTATAAAATTATCTTGGGTGGTATTGTGCATATTATTTTCTTTTATGTTTAGTAAGTTCAGTAAAGAGATGGTATTTTCCTTGCTTCAAGTAAAATCTAGCCATATTTCTTCACATTGTTACATGAGGAAGAAAGAAGATAACTGGTACAGAGAAGAAACGGATTTCTTTGGAGAATCATTTGCAATTGAGAGTATATTCCAATTAAAAATAAAGTTTTATGACAAAAGAATGATTAAACTGAGCTGTAGAAGTACCCTGTGAAGTACTTAAAACTACTTTTATCCTCTTGGAGATTTTTTTTTTGTCTTTTCAGAGACTATGAACTACATTTTCATTCTAACCTGCCTTTATGTCCACAAGTATTCCAGGACACAAACATACAAGTGTAGTACTGTATCATATTACACATACATGAATATGATATATGGAAATAATGGGAAAACTCTCCATAGCACAAATGAATCTGTGAAGACGTAACGAACTGGCATCAGTATGAACACAGGATTGGATTAATGGGTAGCTATGAAGGGTTTTTAAAACAGATCTCTTCAGACTTGATCTGTTTAGTGGCAAAGTAGATACTAATATATGATAATCTTAGCAGTTCAGCAGATACTGTTCTTTTAAAAATTATTTTAGAAAAATTATAGCTCAGACAGGTTAATATAATATATTCTGTAATGGACCCTGTTTACATGTCGTGAGTTTTTTAACTTTATACTCATATGCGTGTTTTCAGCAAGAGTTTGAAGAAGACTTGCTGTGCACAGGACGTGGAGTGCCTCCCCTAACTGCATTTTCATTCTTCATCATCCTGCCTATTCAGCTTCATAACCCTCAACTCTGTCCTTTACAGGTGTCTCATTTTTTAACTGTTTGAAATCATCCTTGAAGTGCTTAAGGTTTCACTCTTACTGAGTTTGAAATAGACATTTTTTAAAAACTAATGACAAAAATGCGTGTTTTCTAGTGTATTGCTAGTTAGGAAGGTGGACTAGTCAGCCAAAGAATCTGCTGTCCTGATTCTATCCCATTTTGTCAGCTGTGGCCTGCACAGGAGGAGGAAGAGAAGAGTGTAATGAACTAGGCAGAGGCATCATCACTTGGGGAAGTGTCAGAGGAGCTTTGCTTTGAATTTCCTGATGCTTTTCTGAAAGCAGGCTGCTGTTCTCCAGCAGCATGGAGTAACTGTTTGTCTTTTATCTTTTTGGAACTTATATTATTACTGTGGTTTTGGTTGTGTGTTGATTTATGATCCATGATAATACTGATGCATTCTTCCCTAGTCTGTTCTTATTTTTGTCTTCTGCATTTTACCCTCGTGTAGTGTTACTGCAACCTTTATTTGTCTCCCCTCAGCCCCAAATCGTACAGCATGAGATACTAAAAGCACTTTGATATCCTCTATTAAAAATGCTATAAGCCAAACTATACATGCTTCAGTTGTTGAAATATTTTTCTTAAGAAAACCACCTTTTCTCTTAATGTTAAGAATTGCCCCACCTTATTAGCATAAAATATTTGTTTGTTGAAAATGGCAAATGATAAAAGTATCAAAATAAAGGGTATAATCTCCTGTAGCTTTCACTTGGAGCAACATTGGACTGATGTGTAAGACTTAGGAAAATCCTGCTTAAAGTTTTAATGAAATTGTTGCTCAAAACCTCATCGTTTTGACAAATGATAGACAGATCTGACTTTTGGTAGGTACAAACAATGCACAGAAACACTTCTTGCTTCAGTAGGATCACACTGGATAATGAGAAAGAACACTTCAATACTTAACAGTTAGTTTGGATCCTAGAAGACCGTTGGCATAAATTACTTATCACGACAGATCTGGTTTTTAGGAGCAATGTCTAAGTAAAAGCTGAGACAGAAATGGCTAGCATGTGTACAAGCTGCATTGTCGTCTTCTTTTCTTATGGTGTGCTGCTACGGGAAGATAGCCCCATTTGAGATCTGATTGTATTTTTAGTGGAGTAAGAAAAAAAAATAGCAACAATTAAAGGCTTATCAGGGGGTTATAGGTGTCAGTAGTGTTACTATTTGTGGTGATACGTAACATTATGTATGGTGGTATACAACCAGTGATACTTTATTTTTTGATGTAAAACTTGGGAGTGACGTTATTTTGGCTGGGGTGATACCTTCAGTAGGATCACACTGGATAATGAGAAAGAACACTTCAATACTTAACAGTTAGTTTGGATCCTAGAAGACCGTTGGCATAAATTACTTATCACGACAGATCTGGTTTTTAGGAGCAATGTCTAAGTAAAAGCTGAGACAGAAATGGCTAGCATGTGTACAAGCTGCATTGTCGTCTTCTTTTCTTATGGTGTGCTGCTACGGGAAGATAGCCCCATTTGAGATCTGATTGTATTTTTAGTGGAGTAAGAAAAAAAAATAGCAACAATTAAAGGCTTATCAGGGGGTTATAGGTGTCAGTAGTGTTACTATTTGTGGTGATACGTAACATTATGTATGGTGGTATATGCAACACAGTGATACTTTATTTTTTGATGTAAAACTTGGGAGTGACGTTATTTTGGCTGGGGTGATACCTGTGGTGGTGTTTTAGCTTTGTGTTTTTATTTCACTTTTAAGATAAATGCTGTTTGAAATAATGTAGAATGGGGATTTCTGTGCTATGGGCCTTATAGTTTAACAGTGCTGCTCAGACCTAGGCAGTGGAGGATGATGCTTTACATAGGTATATAAATTGTCAAATACATAGTCAGATGTGTAAGGAAAAAAAAAATTGCTTAATAAATTCTCAAATTCATTATGAAGCTTGAGTTGTGACTCCCTAGTGTGTGTTAGACACCTGCTTTATTCTTAATCATACTGAGCAATCAGCCTGTATCATTGAAATAAACCAGCTTTTAGAAGAGTATTTTGTGTAAGAGGCTAAGTTTGAGGAATTCAGGTGTGTGCAATGTTAGGTGTTTCCTGCATGCTGATTAGATTTTACCTTGATATTGTCCTTTAGCAAGAGTCTAAGACTAAAACAGTCACTTCTGAGCTGCGCTGCTCATTGTTATTTTCCTGCATTATAGTTAATTCAGTGGTAGTGGGGAAAATAGGAGATAGGGAGAAGAGTCCAGAGACCACTACACTGAAAAAATACAAATTAGCACTAGCAAAGATATAAAATAGTCCATGTTCACAGTAAAGTTATTTGATGTTTTGGAGGCCAGGAGGCAAGAAAGGTGGGGGAATATTTACATTTAACTCATAGTGTTTTTAATCTTTCAGTGGCTACTGTGGCTGAATTCCTGCGTTTGTAGTAAGGGTTGAGTACCCAGAGTCTAATGATTATAGTTATGCCTATAATATTCCACATGTTGGTTTTTCTTTGTCTGGAGTGACTGATTTAGGCCCCAGTTTATGCCAAGCACTGAGTTTTCTAGCAACATGAAGAGGCGTGAATGATCTTTATACCTGAGTAAATCAGAGGTCTCAGTTTTGTGTCCTGACAAGTAGCACTGAGCACACAGGGGAGCTCACATACCTTTCTTGGAGGGGTCTCATTCTTCCTGCCTTGTCTCCCAAGCCTCTGAGCATGTAACTTTGTCCCTTTTGTTGCAAAGCACCTTTTTGTTTCGTTACTCTGGATATGGTCTTTTTTTCTTTGTAGTTTTTCACAGCTTTTCTTTTCAGATATGAGGGGGTTGAGAGCATCAGCTGCTCTACCGGGGTGCTGCCCGTTTTCTTCCAGCAGCTGAACCCCAGTGATCACAGCATCTTGGGAGCTGCCTGTTACCTCCCAGCCTGTTACAGCTCCTGCATGTGGCATCCTGCTTGGCTGGCCACATATTCATTAAATGCTCCAGCCTTGGAGCAAATAATCTACACCCCCACCCCCCCTATTTTTTTCCCCCCTGCCCACCACCAGCCCTAATGTGAGAACTGGTTTGGCCTTTTCTTGTTTACACAAATGTATAAAGCTGTTAATGAATGTTCCCTGAGTGTAAATGAGGATTTTTCAAAATGTTCAACTCACTCAAAAATGGAACTTTAGAAATAATTATGAAAGGATCTTTTTCCACTCTACAAGTGTTTCAGGATTGCTTAGGCAGCCTTAGTAAGAGTGAGAACTTGGATAAGTCATGTAGTAAGATGATCTTGTAAAATCCATGACAAAATTGATGGAACCAAAAAAAAACCATATAAAAATACAGCCTTTCTAACTGGGAGACTGTCATGGAGGGAGAAATTTAGACTTCTGCAAGACCAGTACCTTGTGACAGAACAATAGCTAAACTTAGGTATTATTTCTCAGGCACTATTCGAAAAATGGTATATTTTTGTTACTTCTGTTTATCACTAAGTAGCAAAAAAGCATAGGAAATAGTTGAAATTTTAAATATACTTTCAGTTCCTAACATCAGGGTTTTTGTCTCTAGTAAAAGAGAGCACTTATAATAGTTTTTGTCTTTTTTCTTATCTTTTTCTGTGTATGCCCTTCTGCTTTGGTGGGGTTTTTTTGACATTACCTTCCTCTTTTTACCCTCTCCTAACAGTCTTCTCCAAATCATACCTTCCCATGAGGTCCAAACCAGCTTGTTTCTTTTATTAAGCTTAACTTTCTGAAGCCTAACTTTGACCCCAATTATACTCCTGCATCCGCTAGTCCATGCTTGTACATCTGCGCAGATCGCTGTAAGCTTCAGAGAGACTTGTGCGTAGGACCCAACTTGTTTCAGAGTGTGACTAACGTGATAATTTTTCAGTCTCTTCGAATACCACATTTTAATCTCTCAGTATGTTGCAAACTTGTGCAGTTCTTTATGGATGAGATAGTACTGACATTTTATCGTAGGAAACTTCTATAGAAAAGATATGTTCTTAGTCTTCCTTCTTCAAGGGATTTATAACTTTGAAAAGCAGTAAGGTTCATCTAGGCTATGCACTTGTAAAATGTTTGCTTGTTTGTTAGAGGTTTTTGGATGTGTGTTTTCTTCCTTTTTTTTTAATTTTTATTTGGGTTTTTTATTGTTGTTTTGTTTTTTTTAAATATTCCCTAATTAGCATAATGCCTGCCATTGAAGTGGAAGCTAATAATAGTTCTTTAAGATGTCTCCTCCTTGTTTGTATTGCTTGCTTTTAGAGATTTTCTTTATACTTGATGATCTTAGTGATACATGTATACTTCAAAAACTACGGCAAGATTAACACTGTTTATGTTAAAACTGACATCTTTGTGCAAATTGGTTTTGCTGTGCTTTTATGTACCTCCTACACTCAAAATCTGTCACTTTTTTCAAACTAGTAAATTTTTGCTTTCACTTTGTCTCTACATTTTGCGTCTTTGAAACAACTGCTCCTGCATTTTGCAGTTGTGTGTATTTATCTGTATGTACTCTATATGCACTTGTATAATAATCTAAAGTTTTTGTTCAAAACTACTTTCTCTAGATGATTATTTGCAGTAAGATTCTGTGATACAGTCAAGTTCATGGCTTTACTACTTAAAATCTAAAACTGTTTAAAGCTTGCAGGCCACTATATGCTCTACAAACAAATATTCTGCTCATGGTTCAACGTTATTGCATACTTGTCATACTTCTCGGTATGTTGATGTATGTGTCTGCAATCCCAAGACAGCGATGTTTCTCCTTTTTTTTTTTTTTTTTCCCCATCAGTGGTGATATCTTGTGGTCATGGCAGTACGCAGTGATACTCTTTTGATCAGTGACATTGTCCTAACATTTCTTGTCAACCACTGTATGCTTTCAAAATGGGAGTATTGAATGGAAAATCCTATAAAATGTTTCTGCAGGTTGCTTAGCCACAGAAAACCACTGGACAGGCTACAGCTGCTCAGGAGCTAATAGTACATTTGAGTAGAAAATTGTTGTCCAGTGCCTTTTTTTTTTTTTTTTTTTTTTTTTTTTTTTTTTTTTTTTTTTTTTTTTTTTTTTTTTTTTTTTTTTTTTTTTTTTTTTTTTTTTTTTTTTTTTTTAGATTTTTGTTGCAAGGTGACTCTTAATTCGCTTCGTTTCACTGCTTGTCTGTATCTAATTGAGGAGATTTCAAAGGCATATATTATTTTAATTCTGAGCTGACTGCCTGTAGCCTTTTGTACCTTTGAAAACATTTTCTTCTTGAATATCATGTTTGTTTAGCAGTAGTCCTTTGAGTAGCTTGTATCCAAGGGTAAATAAGCTATGTAAAGGTGTTCATAACCAAATTAATACTTTGTTCTAGTTTACTATAAAAATTTTAAATCAGATGGCATGTTTTGTTTCTTTTTGAAACAGGTTGACTCTTATGTATAGTTGGCATAGGGAGGGGAGAGATTAAAAACATGTCTATTTTTCTAACCCTGTATTCTGTCGAATACAGTCCTTTTGGGGACTGTATACTAAAGGAAATTTGTGTTGAACCCTCAAGGGTGTTTGAAGGGAGGGAGCTTGACATAATTTTACAGTATGAAGTAGTAACATTCAAAGCAATAGAGATCATTCTTTGGTGTTTGGAAGAAAATGGAAAAAAAATACATGCAATATTTTCTAAGGTACATCCAACTTCAGGGATTTCCCAGGAAGTGATCTAGTAGCCCTAATGAGTCCCCTCTAAGAATCTCAGGTATTCTGCATTCTTAGATGGCAGCAAAAATGCTCAGAAAAATATGTACTATGTAGCCAGAGATCTGTAACAGCCATAAAGTGAACAAGATATAATTAACGTTTTCTTGTCTTAAACTCAGTCATAAGTACACTAAAATAGTAAATAAGATGGCCACAGTATGTAAGTCCTTCATAACACTGTTAGTATCATAACCCACCTAACAACATGAAAGCATTTTATATTGCAGTGAAGCTTAAGTATAGAAATACTGTGTAGCTGCAAAGGGAGCTCCCTGTTTCATTGTACAAATTGGGGACAGAAAAACATGTGAATCAAGAATTCAAGTAGTAAAAATGTGTAGTAAGTATAAGTAGTAAATGTGATTTATATGCAGCTATGCTTCAAAAACCTGGTTCTAGTACTGAAATTGTAGGTGAGGGAAATCTTTACTCATGAGGGAAATGATCAATCTCGGTGTAAAGGGGCTTTTCTAGTATAACCCCTGAGTACATGGGGAACTTGAGCTGGCAGTGTTGTGCTAGGCACCAGTGTACACAACTGTACGTATCTTTGTTTCTGAGTGGTAGGCTTTTGGGAGAAGTTGGTGTATATATGGCATTTTCATAGCCCAGTTACTCTAAATTAAGCATTTCAGTTTTTAATCACAAAACTCTTAAATGTAGCTTGTTTCTATAGCGTGATGTTGTCTGGAAGTGTTACAGCCTGAATATAACCATGTGAGAGTATGGTCAGAAGAAGAGAGGTTAGTGTGACAATTCTGGATGCCCTTACAGTGGTTTCTTGTAAAGTGTTGTGGTTTTAAACACTGCTGTCAGTAATGAAGGGCTCACATGTACAGGAGTATAACTAAACATTTGGGTTTAAGGATGTATTTCTGTGCTAAAATGATTACAGGCCTGTTTTGTCTTCATAGGTGTCTGTATCTACAGGTACTATATAGTATATGTTTGTAAATACTCATGTATATATATGATTGTGCAGTGGTTGAACTGGGATGTAGGATGAGGCATAGATATGTCCAACCAAATATAAAAGTGATGCTTGGACTCCAGATTTCGTCAAAGCTGAACCAGAGCTGCATGTGTAGGCTTGTATTTGCCCACAGTAAATGTGCTGAGTAAAAATTGGGTTTGCTTTTTTTTTCAATAGTACACTGAATTGTTTTTATCTCAAAAGGAAAAGAATAAAAAATACCTACAGAACTTTTAGTATATATTTTCAGTTTGCCTTTACTGTGGTTATTTAAAGTGTATTGGTCAACTTTGTGTTCTGATTTTTTTTTCTTTTTATTTCTAGATGGTGCAAAAGAATCACAGTTGCCCGATCAAGATAAATAGAATGGTTTCCTTCAGTGAAAAAATGGAGCATTCATTTTTTAGGATTATGTCTACAACATGAAGCATTTAACAGTAGCTGTCTTGGAGAACATTCATCTATGAGCTGAAATGTCTTGATCCTGGGGAAGAAATGAGATTCCATTAATTAAGTCTATAATTTTTAACTGCATTTTTATGACTAATCACATTTACTCATGCACAACACAGATACAGAAATCACGAACCAGAGGTTATTTTAACACTTATGCACATTTGTGCATTCAGGATAAAAGATACATCATTTAAATAAAATTTTAAATAAAATTTTGAATTATCTGTATCTGTTAATAAATGAAGACTTGACAAGAAGAATTTGTCATCAATGGACAAGAGTAAAGCAGGTTCCCCCAGAATGGATGATAATTTTGTATTGGATAAAATCAATAACTTGAAAGTAGAGCAAGAGGAAGACAGCATTAACTGTACTCTAGAAGGAATAGATATCAAGATAGAACAAGATGATTTCAAACATGTGGACAGCAGTGAAGAACAGGAAGACAAAGAAAAGAACTTCATTACCAACAACCCTGGCAAATATTTATCTACAGAAAATGGAGATGATTATGGATCTCTTTTTTCTCAGTATAGTAGTACACTGTATAATGTAGCAATGGATGCTGTGACACAAAGCGTCCTTTCTAGCAAAAACATAAGCTCCAGAAAAAAGTCACCTGCTTGGAACCATTTTTTTATATCTCCTAGAGATAGCACTAAAGCAATATGTATGTACTGTATGAAAGAATTTAGCAGGGGTAAAAATGAAAAGGACCTGAGTACAAGTTGTCTCATGAGACATGTGAGGAGAGCCCATCCCACTGTACTAATTCAAAGAAATAGAAGTATGCCAGGTATATCGTTTTCTTCACCTACGTTGTTATTGACACCTCAGTCTGCAAATGTTGGGCATCTGACTTCTATATTATCCCCCATACAACTGGTCACAACAGTGGCTTCTAAAATACCGTCTCCAGATCGAATAATTGAGGAGTCTGTTTCTATTGTTTCTTCTGAAGAAATATCAGATCTCTCAGTTTCTGAAAAGTGCATCAAAGAAGAAGTCATGGTTGAGTCATCTCCACAGCTACCCAACAACCAGTATGATGATGCTGTGGAGAATGTAGCAGAAAAAACTGTTGTAATTCCAAAGAGCACATCGGGTTCCAGAAGGAGATCTGCTGTCTGGAAACACTTTTATTTATCACCTCTAGATAATTCTAAAGCTGTCTGCATCCACTGCATGAATGAATTCAGTAGAGGAAAAAATGGAAAAGACCTGGGAACAAGTTGTTTAATAAGACACATGTGGAGAGCCCATCGTTCCATTGTCCTACAAGAGAATGGGGGTGGTACCAGTATACCGCCTCTTTACACCGCACCTCCAACTCTGTTGCCTTCTTTATTACCCTCAGATAGTGATCTGAATTCTATGCCATCCTCTCCTGGAAAACTAATGAAAGAATCAATGTCTGTTTCTTCTTCTCCAGACAGAATCTCTGAGGAGATTCATACTAATCTCTCCTCTGGAGATGCTCTAGTGGAAGACTCAATGCTTTCATCTTCTGATGATATAGGTGAAGTCTCCTTTGTTTCTTCTCCTGAGAAGCAATGTGAGGAATTAGGTCCACTAATATTTGAACCTACTGCTATATTTCAGCAAAATAAAAGGATTATGAAAAGGCTGAAGTCAGAAGTTTGGCACCATTTTTCACTGTCACCTGCAGACAGTCTAAAAGCAGTATGTAGATACTGCAGTTGTATCATAAGTCGCGGTAAGAAAGGAGATGTGGGCACGAGCTGCTTGATGAGACATCTGTATAGGCGCCATCCCGATGTAATTGGAAACCAAAAGAGCTTTCTTGATGTGAGTTTGGCAAATTCTCCTTACGCCACTTTGGCTTCTGCAGAATGTTCATCCTCAAAGTTGACTGACTTGCCTGCAGTGGTTACGCCTGTTAATAGTAAGAAGACCTCAAAACTGTGGAATCACTTTTCAATTTGTTCTGCAGATTCAACAAAAGTAATATGTATGCACTGTGGTCGTACAATAAGTAGGGGAAAAAAGCCAACAAATCTAGGCACAAGTTGCCTTCTAAGACATTTGCAGCGGTTTCATAACAATGTACTGAAAACTGATGTCTCAGAGCCAGTATTATCCTCATCTACGGATAATCACGTGCCACTGAGCACAGAATTACTAGGATCTTCAAATTTTGATGAAACCAATGACAAGTTTTGTGACTCTCACCCAGTTGCCAAAAAAATCACAAATCTTGTAGCTGAAATGATTGCACTTGACCTTCAGCCATATTCTTTTGTAGACAACATTGGCTTTAACAGGCTGCTTGAATATTTGCAACCTCAGTATTCTTTACCTTCTCCATCTTACTTTTCTAGGACAGCAATTCCTGATATGTATGATAATGTTAAACAAATAATTATTTCACGTCTTAAAGAAGCTGAAGGTGGAGTGATCCATTTTACATCCGGAATATGGATGAGCAACCAAACACGGGAATATTTAACCTTGACAGCTCATTGGGTAACATTTGAGTCTTCATTTCGACCACAGTGTGAGGATTTCCATTGTTCAGCGCTGTTAAATGTATCACAGATTGATTGCGACTACAACGGAATCAGTATTCAAAAGCAGTTAGAGTACTGGTGGGAAACATGGATTACTTCCATTGGCCTTCAGATTGGGATTACTGTTACTGATAATCAGAGTATAGAGAAAACTTTAAATGAAGGTGATCATTCAAGTGTACAATGTTTTAGTCACACTGTTAATGTCATTGTAAATGAGGCTATTAAAAGCCAGAGAATGGTTCAGAATTTGCTTAGTATTGCGAGAAAGATCTGTGAACGCGTCCATCGGTCAGCAAAAGTAAAAGAAAAGTTAGCTGAATTGCAGAAAGAGTATGAGTTGCCTCAGCATCAGCTAATACAAGATGTTCCGTCAAAGTGGAATACATCATTTCATATGCTTGAACGTCTTATTGAACAGAAAAGAGCAATTGATGAAATGTCAATAGAGTGCAGTTTTCGGGAGCTAATAAGTTGCGATCAGTGGGAAGTCATGCAGTCGGTGTGTCATGCTCTCAAACCTTTCGAAGCTGCAAGTAGGGAGATGAGTACACACATATCTACTCTAAGCCAAGTGATTCCAATGATTCATATACTTAACAGGAAAATAGAAATGCTATTTGAGGAAACAATGGGCATAGATACTATGCTGAAATCTTTGAAAGAAGCCATGGCGAGTAGATTGTCCTCCACGCTTCATGATCCAAGATATATTTTTGCTACGCTTCTGGATCCCCGGTATAAGACATCCTTATTTACTGAAGAGGAGGCTGAACAATATAAACAAGACTTAATCAGGGAGCTGGAAATAATGAGTTCTACCTCAGATGATGATAAACCTGTTTCCAATGGTTGTGCTATAGGTTCACCATCTACAAATTCATATGGGGAAGATAATCTTTGGTCGCTCATGGGTGACATGAAGAAAACAAAAGACCTGAAAGAGAGGGCAAAGTTACCAGAGGAAATGGTGCTTTCTTACTTGGAGGAAGAAGTGCTGGAGCATAACTGTGATCCTCTAACTTACTGGAACTTTAAGAAGTCATCTTGGCCAGTACTGTCAAAATTGGCTGTCAGGTTCTTGGGTTGTCCACCAAGCATTGTTCCTTCAGAGAGGTTGTTCAATACATCCAATGAAAGCAACAACTTTAGTCAGTCAAGGTTAATGATTGAACATTTTGAAAAGCTTATCTTTTTGAAAGTGAATCTTCCTTTAATATACTTCCAGTATTGAAACTAATGAACAAACTGCTAGACTAAATTTATTGTTGCTCACTGGATATTAACTATCTATAACTCGTATTTCAAAAATTGCTCCAACAGGGGCCATGTATGACATCTAATCGGTGACTATAATTCCAAATTTTAGTTTCCTTTTTTTTTTCAGCTTTCAATATGTCTACATGTGCCTTATTCATAGTACTTCAGGCCAGATATTGTATATATGTTTTTTAAAAGTTCACACTAGAGATAGCCTGTCTTGTCAAATTATACAGAATTATGTAGGTTTTAATAGAATGGCAAAAAAGATGTAAACAGTTCTATTCTGTAGTTTTTTATTCAATTATTATGTAAAAACCATAAACCAGGTACTGTATTTTAGTTGAACATGCTTTAATTACAACAAAATAGCTTTTGTAGTTGTCAAAAGCAAACCGTACATTGAAGATGGGGTTCAAGCCATCTCATTTCTTGTGTGGTGTCTTTAACTGCAAGCCCTAAAGTACTTAAAGGATTAGAAAGAGTTACTGAGGAAGATGTGTTTACAGCAGACTGTTGACTTAGTATCTGAAAATAAATCTTAAATTTGAGATGATATGGAATGTCAGTTACACAGCAATCGGTAGTAAAAGTTCCCATTCTGGGTTCTCCTGTTCAGGTTTTACATTTTAACTGAACTACAGAAATATTCTTGGTATTTATAAAAGCTCTTTGGAAGTCTTATAAAAGTATGTGAATTAATGCTTGTTATTTAATGCCGTGTACAAAAAAGGCAAGAAACTTACCATGAAGACTCTAATGTCATTCTAAAGTCTTTCTTAATTTTTAGTGCATCGAAACTATAAGGTTCCCTGTTGTAAAAATTGAGCCCTTACTCCTGATGTAATTTCAGTTGTGTAGAACAGCCTGTCTTAAAGCTCCTAGTACCGGAATAACTGATCTTCTGATTTTCAGTAATAGCCTTATGGATATGGTGCACTGCTTAGAATTTTATGTAGTAGAGTTGATTCTTAACTGTTGGTGTCCATCAGGCAAATGGGATCTAGAGCTCTTAAAACTTGGAATAAGGTGGAAAGAAAAAAAAATAGCCAGCATTTTAATTTGAAAGGAACGTTCTCCATGGTTTTTTAACTCTAGAAAGATTAATCTTCTCATTTCTTTTTTCATTGAATACCTTTTGGGAAATAAGTCATCATTTGCCTATGACCTTTTAGAAAAGTTGTAGCTTTGTTAAAATACTGTACCTATGCCTAATCTAATTTTGCATTTACTATGTTTTAGTGTATTTATAAATGGTGAACTCAGTTTCTGAAATTAAACATTTTATTTGCAATTTTCTAGTGGTAGTCAACACTGCCTCTTATTTTCAGATGGATTTGAGACAACCTTTGAATAAAAATTAACTGATAGAATTGTAATTAAAAATACACCACAGAACTTGCTATGTGAAAAGATTGGTTTTCCATTTAGCTCTTTGGACTTAATCCTGGATTTCGCTTTTCATTTTGCTTAAGCTATTCAACCTCAGGAAAAATTGTTGAATTCTTTCCCAGGTGGCTTTGGTTTCCACATGATGTTTCTCTAAACATTTTATGGTTTCAGGTATTTCAAGTTGTTATTCCCTTTACACCTGTACTATTTATGTAAATTATTATATAGTATACATGGGAAAAACTAACACTGCACTTTGTCAGTATTTTAAAAGGTAACTTTTATTCCTATCAACAGTCAGCATTTCTTTGTTGTTCTAGGGTTAAATGAGATCAGCACGTGTTTTTTCTGCAGTAATAAAACAATTCGTTCCAGTTTATGTATAGTTGGAACTAGGTGAGTTTGAAGCACCTTATTGGGAAACGTTTAAATGGTTACTGGTTAATTATTATCTCAATT
>NW_010395769.1:922-19700 GCF_000710305.1 Buceros rhinoceros silvestris | reverse complement strand
TTCCCTACATTTTAACTGTGAATATAACCTTGACCTTTGTAAAGGAGATGTTTAATCTCTCCAAACCAGTAGAGGAGGAGGTAGAGGATGAAGAAGAACTTTTTTGGAAAAAAAAAAAAAATTCTTTTTAAACGAGTAATACAATTTTCACTCAAGGCTTGAATATATATATACAGCTTTTGGCTTAAAGCATTGTTAAGCCACGTCATACCGGCAGCAGTACTGGAAAAGCTTACCTGAAAATCCCAGTTCCCTGGAAACAAGCATCTTGGCTCCTCTGAAGGCAGTCTTTACTGCAGCTCCTATATAACTCTCATGTGGAAAGTTGAAGTCATGGCATTTTGTAGCCTCCAATTTGCATCTTGCTCATATGGATACTTAACTGTATAGTCATGTTTTGTCAAAACTCTTCCTGAGAGCACAAGAACTAGTCACTTTTTAAAAGTAAAATTTTGTCAGTTAAAGTTATTCTACTTTATTTGTATCTACAATTTCCTTTTTTTTTTTCTTTTTTTGAAGGGCTTAATTCTTAAGACTGCACTGTTTCAGGATAAGCTTGGTTAATAATTAATGATAGGCTTCTATTAGAATTTTTAAAAATATAATATGCAAGCCCAAAAGGCCTTAAAATCAAAGCACGTAATTCTTAAAAACTTAAAAAAATAGGAGAAACTGAAAGCACGAAGTTGCTATTTTTTAGTTGTAAGCCTTGATCCTTCTATAGGCGTTACAGAAGCATCTCCACCTTCAGTTCAGGCACTGCTGGCTTTGAGAGAACAGTGACTTCAAAAGAGGGGCTGAAAGCTTTCCCTGAAGCACTGAGGTAAGTTATTGAGTGGGTGAGGTTTGTGTTGGGTTGACTTTCTTATTTAGCAATACTAAGAATAGATATTAAAAAGCTTTAGTTTTTTCAAACCCTTCTTATATTGGCAATTGCCCCGTTTTTACACTACCCCCTCTGACTGCAGTAAAGCACAAACTGTTAAGAGAGAGGTTTTGTCAAGCCAAGTGTGCTTCACCAATCCCTGCCACGGCAAACAGTTCTCTAAAGCATAGTGATATGTTGAACCTGCAACAGTCAATAAAAATATTTATTTTATTTAATTTCAGTACACTAACAACTTTAGAAATAAATACAGTAAGAGACTTTTTTCCTTGTAGCACAAAAAGTGTACACAGTACAAAAGGTGATAGTTGTGTCATAGTAAGAATCTTAGAGCTTTAGCTTTTAAGAGTAGGCAGGTGTAACAACTAATAACACACTGCAGCAAGAAATGTTTTGTAGTACTAAAGGTAGGAAGGGGAAGTAGTAGAGATCTGCAACAGCCTTTTCAAAGTCATGTGAGTGGTGTATATATAATGGAAAGTGTCTATTGAGGTATACATTATGCTTCAGAAACCTGTGATGATGACCCCCTCACTGCCCTTTTCCATTTGGCCTCCTTTACTACCCTCCAAGTGAAAGCAAGGGAAACCTGTTTGACTGCAGAATTTGGCCAAGCGAGAATTTCTTAGGAATACTCCTGGCTTCTCCTTGCGTCCCAAGAAAAGCTTCTGAATTTACAAAGAAATGAATCTCAATCTAGAACAGTTTAAATTCCAGCATAAGGATGTGATTGATTAAGTGTAGACAGAGATGACAAACTCAAAGTAGATGTTTACAGTTGTTCAGAGATCTGTCCTTTAAAGCAGCTTTTTTTTTAATTCCACTGTTATACAGAGCTGACCATAACAAACTTGCATTTAGGTATCTCCAAACACAGGAAAAATAGACATAATTAGCAAATAACACTTCCTAATTACAGATTATTTACATTTTCTAAACTAAGCATTTTAGTCTTCCACAAATGTATTCATCCTTTGTTTTTTTCTTAGCAACAAGAAAGAGTGATTCTTTACCTTCTTGCTTTCCTTGCAAAACTGATGCAAAAGTGCTGTGTGCCATAGGATGAGTATGCCAACCAGAAAGAGTAACCACAGTGATGTCCCCAACTCAGGTCCCAAAGGCTAGATCATTGCCTAAGCAGTGCCTGCCTGATTTGGGGTTTTTTTGTTTTGTTTTTATTTTTCTTTCCCTGTATGAACCAATTCCTTCTTCCAATTCCCTGATTTAAACTGGCAGTTCTAAAGGAAGAGATGGACTCCATTTCAGACAGTATTTTTACGTTACACTGGACACAACTGGAGGAAAATCCACAGGTAGCTGCAGCTGAAATAAAGCAGAATTGGTAAAAAAACTGCCTGTGAGAGCACGATACAGAATTTCAGAAGAAATGCTGGCTGTCCTTGCTATCATAAACAAAGATCTGAAATGAACAACGCAGAGTAGTTGTAGTTGCTCATCTTTATCTACAGAGCTGATCTAGAATAAGTAGTTGCATACAAAATTATCAATTAGGTCTAGAAATTACAGATATTTAAATAAAAAATGAAGACCACCCTCACAGAGGTCTTCGCCATTTACCTTCAGGAGTTTTTGCAGACACCCATTTAATCTATCACGTTAAGCAGATTGTGGTACGTTTCCTCTGAGGCATAGCTGAGGCCAATTATGTAACCAGCTAACTGAGAGGGCTGTGGCTAAAGGCTTGCTCACATCGGTGACAAACTCGCTTGTGGTTTTGTTCTCTTCTTGCAAATGGAAAGTGAAGTCGTTTGTACCAGACACTTAAGGTACAAAGAAAGCTCTCGGTGGGGATAGAAGGAAGGGGAGTATTAAAGAGTGAGCCCAGGTAGGAAAGTGAGGAAAAGCAACACTAGACTTGTGTGTATAGTACCTGTTACGTATGGAAAAGTGCTCGTAGATGCAAGGGAAATGCACACTCTTGCTTTGAAATCAAGGTGGAGCAATCACCTTTCAAGCATGATAGAAGTATTCAGGAACATAGGAGTGGTCCTAGAGCAGTTGGAACTGCAGTAGGAGAGGCAGCGCAATCTCAATCTTGTATGCCTGAATGCATCACCTGTCTCAGCAAGGGAACCTGTCAGGTGACCAGAGAGTGAGAAAAAAGGGGGTGTGATCAGCGTTTCAGAGTGCGCTATGCAGTTAGATGGCATTCAGGCTGTAATCTGATGGGTGAAGTGAAATGGATGACAAAAGGAAGAACCTGAGACATGTTCTGGCCTCTCTCAGTGTTAACAAATACTATGTTGGATCCAGAATGACCATTCTTCAGGTCCCCTCACCCCAAATTTGCTCAAGCAAAGTCCTATAGCAAGCACTTAGGGCAGGTATAAGGTAAAGACTGATACTTTTTCCCAGCTCTATTACTTAAGAGACTTAGTGAACTGGAAATTGTTCCTTCATTTTTGGTTCTTTTAGTTCTTGATGGGAGAATGAACTGTTTAACCTTTTTTTTGAAGCAGCATTTACTTTCAGCATCCCAAACTCCTCTGCTAGCAAGTTCCACAACTTTTTTCATGCAATTACTTTATTTAGTTTTACAACACAAGGTGTCCTAAATCTCAGGCTACAAAACAGTAATTATTCACCGTCTCAGGGAGAAATAACATGGTGACATACTTGTTTCCAAATCATCTGCTAGCCTTGCTCTTTACAGGAACAAATGCTCCTTGTCAGAAATTAAGTCACACTTCAAAATGCAATGCATTATACTATGCAACGTTTGACCTTTGGGGAGTTCAAGAAGAAATCCCAAAATAAATTCCATTCTACAGCAGCATTATACATGTTAAATGCATTCTATTTACAACTCCATCCTGTGAATAAATGTCATAGATGTAACAATTTATAGATGGACTGTACTGTTTGTCTTTTGCTTTACTTGGGTTAATTCAACCCTCAGTTATTTGAATACACTCACCCTATTTCTGCTTTTATTACGAAAAGCTATACCCTAAGCTAGGGTTGTTTGTAATTAGTAAAGACAAAAGGAATTTTTCTTTTAAGAACTAGAATAGTCATGAGAATCTTGGTGAAAGTCCCTTTAGAAATCCCACCAAGGATGTTTTCAGAATGTCTCTTACCTGTACCATTCATGCAGTAACTTAAGGCCTCCCCCTACACTTGCAAATGCAGAGGAATTTGTCATACCCTCTTTCAAGTTTGTAAAAGGGGCGAGAGCCTTCCTTAATGACCTCTTAGATATAAGGGAAGTTTATTTCATGTTAATCTAGATTAAAGAAAATACACTCTTGCTTCTTGTGGAGCTGAAGAAAGACAGCACGGGACTTGGAGATGAGAAGGTTAATGAAAGAGAAAGAAGAGATGGCTTTAGTTTCTATTCCATGGACTGTTTGTTTATTGAAAACACCCTTTGGGGGAAAACTGCAGTAACCTTCATCCTGATCACTGCTCCTTTTTTAATGCTGAGTGTGGGCTCTCATAATGTCCATGGCCTATGTTGGAAGGGGTTTCCCATGCAGTCACAATAGCCAGTCATACAGCCACTGGCTGCATGCACTGTGTGGGTCATGATCTAGCTCTTTGGCTAACAAAGCCAAGCAGGCTGCACATCTCAAAACTAAACGCTTTTCAGTAACCACATATGCAGAGCAAGGTGCGCTTCAGGCATTAGCTCGAGATGGCTATGTTAGAAGCACAAGTTTTCTCTCTAGTTAACAGAACTAAGCTGGAGAGAGATTGTGACAACCAGGGATTTGGAAAACTGGAGTAACCACACACCTAACTAACTTCAGCAGTGCTTGAGCAGGTTATAGTTTAGTTTAGGTTTTTGAGTTGTGAATTACAGGCTGGGGCAGTTATGCTAAAGCCTGATCATTGATTTTATGTATTTTTACGTATTTTATCCTTACGCAAAAGCTTTCCTTTGTATTGTTCCCAATTCTCAGCTCTTTGCACATGTAATTCCTTCTGTCTCATATGAATTGTTTGATGTTCAAATTGGCTCTGGAGGAAGCTGAGTTTTCTTCCAGAGTCAAGTCAAAATGATAATACTTGAGTGATTTCAATTTCAAGAGCAGCCAGAGACTGGACCAACAAGTTCGGCATGTTGCCTTTGCCAGATCTGCTCAGGGTGACGGAGCTTGCACAACAGCAACCCCATGGCAGGGGGCAGGGAGGCTCCACCCCATCAGATCAGTTCCTCTGATATATAATCTAGAGAATAAAACAAAAAAAACATCCTAAAAACTGAAACATGCACAGGTAAAGCACAATTTACTCGAGTTTTCAGTTTGTCTGAGATTTTCTGCCCACGAGTATTTTGGCAATACTGATTTAATTTTTTTTTTATGGTAACGGAGCTCCTATCATATTACAACTGGCCCTAACCAAAATTCCTATTTTTTTTCCCATAGTTTTCCCTTCTTCCATTCAGCAATCTAGGCAGCCAGGCTTAACAAAAATATCTAATAAAGAAGAGACTACAGAGCATGCGATCTTATTCTACTTTATAGAATACAACATAACGGACATCAGATTATTTCTTCCCCAAGGGACTACTTAATGAAAAGGAAAAAAAAAAAAGCACCTATCTTAAAAGTATATTCAAGTGAATATTTTCTTAGGTAAATTTTTGCACTGCAAATTAAGGTAATATCATTACAGCAGAGAAGGGAAACATTATTTTAAAATTTCTTTTTCCTGTGAAATCCAAGTTGCTTCTTATTCATGAGAACTGTCGGAATAAATATAACCATCCTTTAATACTCAAATCTGTTATGAGACAGTGCTTGTCAAGAGGTCCAACTGCTTTTTAAGTGAATTTTCACTTTAGTTTGGTAGCCTACAGGGCAGTTAGGTATTGAGATGAAGCTACAGCGAGCATGGCATTCCTATGTTGATAACATCATTAAGTCTCACACAGGCAATGTGACAACTGAGGGGGTTACAGTCTTGCAGATACATCAAGTAATACATCTTTGCACGTGTAGATTACAAATCAAATTATTGCCATAGCACAAACCTGTTCCATTATGTATCTTATATAGAACAATTAGGACATACCTGTGCTATGTTACGAAACAGACAGCTACCCAAACCAAGTAGACAGGTTTTACTTAATATCACTAAACTGGTACACAGTCTCTCCCAAACGTATCTAACAATACAACTCAGAATTTGAGTATATATATATATATATATGACTAGGAATGCATTGTAATACTTGTAAGAAACAGGATGGAGCTAAATACCAATCGGTACAGAGATTTTTCATGCCTTTCCACAGAAGCTGAACTGCAGTGCTGGAATGACAATTTGCTGCTGTCTTAAGATTAGTGAGTCGTCAGCAAAATTACATCAAAAGACTTACTTAAAATTCACAGTCAAGATGATACAGGAAGTTTTTCCAACAGTACTAATTTTGGTTTCAAGTTTAAAGTAAAAGGAGGTAGTGCAGTCAGGTTCAACCCAATTTTACTGATGCCAGGTATATTTGCCAGTGGCCTGTGGGTTGTCTTGTAATGTGATATTTGAACAGGGTTTGTTTCCATCAGTATGTGCGTGTAAGAAAACATCAACTGGTCTCCTGGTTTAACATCTTCTCTTTTGTCATACCTGTAAAGAATAAAAAAGGCTTATTTACATTCCTCTCTTTACATATTAAAGATCTCCATTATAACAAGGGCACGTAGCATCCAAGATGAAGCACAAAAGGAACTCTAACATTCTCAGCTATATCTCTTGATTAAATTAATTAGTACTGGAGGAGAAAATAGTATTTTTGAAGAGTTTAGGGAGCCAGTAATTCCATGCAGGTCTTTCTGCTGCTATTGTGACTCCTAGAAAATTTCTCACTAATTCTCTATTTGAGTTCTATTTGAGAAAGGACACCAAAGCCTAAGACTGTAGAAAACTGGGCTCATTTTTAAGTTTTACTCTGTAAAAATTATGGTTTGGATAAGTGTGGAGGGTTGGGTTTTTTGTTTGTTTTGGGTTTTTTTAATTAAAGAAGTGTTATGAGGCACTTCAACAGAAACCTTTCTCTTCTGGTAGTCATACATTAAAGTAGGAGCCTCAGAGAACAGCGGGGAGAAGAATTCCGTGAACACTGTAGGAAAGAAAGAACAGGTTGGTAATTATGGTGTTAACTTGGCATTTGTTATTTCTGGGTTCAGTTCCCTGATCTGTTATGGGCAGGTCACTTTGGGTCAGCTTTTATAAACCTGTTTAGGTAACCAACATATATAAAAAGTAACTAGCAATTTCTAAAACTATTTAACAAGTAAACTTGCAGTTCTTTCTTAAAAGGAGTTGCATTCAATCTAACTGTAGAGAGAATTTACAGGATGAGAAAACAAGTGACTTAAGCATTTGGCAGGGATGTGAAAGATCTAGGTTCAGCCACTCTTTGTCTGATCAAAGGCCAGAACTCAAGTTTATTACCTCACAGACCTGTATGAACCTCTCCAGTTTTCTAGAAATTGAGATAGGTCTCCGTCACTGTCTCATTAAGATATGGTTTTACTTCACAATAGTTAGTTACTCATTCACTGGAGAGAGTTAGGTGGAATATACAGCCCAAGGGTTAGGATTCTCATGCTGGACATGGCAGCCTGATTTAGTCCTCAATCTAACAACTTTAAAGGGAAAGATGAAGGTAAGTCCACCCCAAAGCACTCCAGAGACCACTGTTAAGTGTGCTTCCAAAAGTGGGAGTCCTGGATTCGAATCTTGGCTCTATATCCCAGAAAAATGTCTACACTAATTCTGAGTAACAGTCCAGGAGACGGAGTTTAAGACGGAGGTTACTCACCTTTCGCTTGTCTATGACTATAAAAGAGTGTCCATGCTCTGTAACCCAAGTGAAGAGTAGGGCCCAGTTCCTCACCCCTTCTGTTGGCCATTTCTGTGAACTGTTTTCTGCCAGCTTTTGGAGCTCCTATCCTCAGGCACCTGATTCCTCCCATGTGTTTCACAAGTAACTTACTCAAGGCTATGGCTTTCCTTACAGGCATGGACACTGGTAGAGAAGTGGTGCAATCCCAACCTTACACACTCTTAAAACACACCTAGAGGTAAATCCAGGCTGCGTCTTTCATCACGTGTCTTTGTAGGCCTGGTCTCTCATCTGCCTGAAATCTCTGTGCAAAACTGGAAACAATCTCAATTTATATTTTTACAGTGCTCCCTGACATAGCAGTCATTAACATTTAAGATATTAAAGCAAATATTCTCAGCAGACTAGAGGATTTATGTGGATTGTTACAAAAAAAATTTCGCAACCCAGAACAGACCCCAGGCTGACAAAATCCAGAGGTGTCCATAAATACACCACATAATGCAGAATTAAGAGTTTGCACACTGAACAAGTCCTTTATTCTTCAAAAAAAAAATTACATGGTAGTTTCATCTGCTCTTCCAGAAAAGATCACAATACCACTTAGGATGGTACATGCGTCCGGACTTGCAGAAGGGATGACATACTTCTTAACAACTTTACCAACTACTAATTTTGCATTTTCTTCATCAGCAAATAAAGGGCCTTTCATCTAGCTGCAAACATTTCTGAATTTTATTGTTTTTAAATACTTTAAGCTTGCACAGCATCTTTATTCCTGGTTCAAAGAGACTGCACTAATTGAAAACAAGATTGTAACACCTGTCCTGTGTAAGACTCTGCATTAAGCTTCTTTCAGTCTCCTTTGGAAGAAAAATAATGGATCGGTTGCATCTTTCTTGAGGCAAATAGATCTAATCTGCACACACCACTGAGAGCTGTTAACTTGAAGACACTTTAATTTATGGATTGCAGTTATCCTGATGAATCATTAGCTTTCATAGGCTCTACATCCATAAATCTGTTTTCACCTGATGTACGCAGTCTATGACAACGGTAAATTAGTTCTCACTCACCTGAATGGCTGTCACTCCCTTGGATGACAAGAAAATGGACAGCTGGCACCATTAAACTTGGCACTATTGTGCTGTCTAAGTGGTAGTCCTGTGTACAATGCTCAGTTGTGGATTTTGCCTACTTTTTAATGTGGAACTTTACGATGAATCAACCCTCCCTTGAGGCTTTTTTATAAGTAAAGATAAAAGTGAGAGAGACAAACTGCTCTGTAGCTGCAACACTATGACACATCCATCAGTGACATTGTTCACCTTCCAATCCCACTACACTACAGCCTTCTGAGCCCAAACAATCCCAAAGCCCCACCTCATAGAAAATAAGCATTGTAGAGAGTAAAGTTTTATTCAGACTAGTATGTGTACTGAATTATATTAAAAAAGCAGCTATCTAGTGTGTTCTGTCACTTGTATGCTAATAGTTTAATGTCTGCTCCTGACTGTTCATGGCATAAGACTTTATCAAGATTGAACACGCAAAAAACCAATTTGAAATAAACATTGGCTTGGTAACTGTGAAGGCAATTCAGCTTTAAACTGTCTGTACCATCACAGTATTGTGAGAGAGCATGGAAATAAAATAAGGCATAGCAAGCTCAATGATTTTTGTAATTTCCCCAGAAGCATACTTCTACCTTCTTCCTCTTTACTTCAAAAATACTTTTATCTGAACATACCAATAATTCAATTATGTTTGTTCATCTGACTCTGAAGACTGTAACTGGGGAAAAAGAACTCTATGCTCAGAGTACTTCTTAAATCAAAATCTGCTTATATTGCTTTTTTTTTTGTGCAAGTATGAAGTGAGGCTTTGTGTCACTTTCTGTTGAATCATTTTCATTAAGATGACATTTTAAATTAGAAACCTACACTTCAGCTGAAGGGGTAGGCCTAAGAATCAGAAGGGTGCCTTTTTTTCGGTCTGCATCCTGAAAAACGATGACATCCCACAAATGTCTTCTACTATTCATTTCAATGTTCTGATTCTTGAGACTGCACATCACTGCTGGTCATGGTAACAAAGCACTCAACTGCTTTCTCTCAGAGCCAATGAATGTGACCAATAGTCCACAACAGCAACTTCTATACCATCTATGGGAAGGATGTTCCACCCAAAACCAGAGTTTGAATATTAATACATAGGTAAGCCTCATATTGCCACACATTGTTCAAAAAAAAAAAAATTAGAATATACCCCCACAATTATATACACTGTTCTGCCAAGAGGATAGAAGTGTTCATCTACAGCTGTATTTTACAAGATCAAGATACCAAACACAGCTGCAGTAAAGATCTTGGTGTTCTAGTAAGCTTAAGAATTTTTTGCAGTTTCTGGTGTCTTTAAAAGGTTCTACATTCTTTCAGCAACCCAGAACCAACTAAACCAATTGAACAACATTGCAGTGCTCTATTTCTGAAATGGCAGCACTGTACACAAAGTTCTCTGAAGATTCACATTGTTCTTGACCTGGCTTAATCAATATGCCGTACCAGAAACCACAGCTGATGGTCACCCCTGTGCATATACTAAAAAAGGAAAAGCAGGTTCCTGTCTTTACATCAAAATACGTTGTTCATAACATACCTCCAATCTGAATTGATTTCTAGAAACCGAGAAACTCCTGTTTGTGCTGCAGCCACATCAATATGAACAGAGACATCTACATAAACAGAGAAAACAAAATACCATTTCAAATTTCTTCTAAGAATACTCTGGTTAATAAATTAATGAAATAGTAACAGATAAGATGCATGTCAGTGTGAAGAAGTAATATCTAACACATATAAGGATATACTAGCAGAAAAAAAAAATCAATTGTAATTAGGTGAAAATTCCTCAAGCCAGCTTTACATACCTGCTGTTGAAGGTACCAACTCGTGCAACTTCTGAATTGCGACTCCTCCAGGATAATTGAAATGTGAAACATATAAAGATGTTCCTGAATAAGCAGCATTAACTAGAAGATGCATTATAACAAAGGACGATCCAAGTTTGTACAGCCAGGATTTACGGTAGTTATTCAGACTGTTGGCGGGGGGGGGAAATGAGTAAGAATAAACTGTTATTTTTTTTTCATACCGGTCATAGACTATTGTGACAGAAGTTTTATGAAAACTCCACTGCTAGATAATAAAGATTAATACAAACTTTATTACAACTGTGTAGAATTAATTATCAATTTCTAAAAGACTAGCTTCTAGTGACATTTAAACTAAAATATTCTCATTAATAAAGCTAATACAAGGTCATCAATAAAGCCAAATATTTCTCTATTTAAAACTTTTAGCTATGAATGTATTCTCTTTCAAAGAAGTTCAGAGTTTAACTTGTTTATTCAACGTACCCAAGTTTAACTATGTAACACAAACTCCCTGCTTCACGAGCCCCAGCTGTATATTAAACTACCTCCTAAGATAAGTTATGTTAATAACACAGTAGTACACTGGAATGCGTCTTTTTCTCTGGTCGATAAAATAAACTGAATTGTAACAGCATAACAGTAAAACCAGGGCTCTGTTCTCTAACCTTCCCCACTCTTCCCAAATGGCCTTGTGAAATCATTTAACTTTGTTTCCATGTCTCTTGTTAGTGGAATGGGTACAATGATACAGACCTCCTTTCTAAAGTATATTAGGATCTCATAGTAATAATAGTTTTGCTTTTTTTTTCCTCTGAAAATGCAAAAAACCACACATATTTTTGAACTTACATTCGTGAGCACATTTTAGCAGCCACTATGTTGAAGACAGGGAAAGTGTATATGATAAAACGCAGCTCTTTGTGTGGGAGAAACGAATACAAGAAAATAAAGCCCAGCGCTGGCAAAAGTAATATCCGAGTTCTCTTCTCCGCTACACCCAGAGGTACAAATACAATGCTGCATCCCAAAGCACGAGGCAGGGCTGAATAGAAATACCACAGGAAGGGGGAGGTCTTCAAGGTGCAAAGGAGAGTTAAGGATCCTTTCACTGCTAACGAGTAAAGTAGCTATTCTTTACAGTAGTACATGCATATTTTGCAAATATGGAGTACACTTTTTGTAAATCACATTCTTCCAGGCATTTGGTTTTCTGCCTTGCCCTTTAAGAAATAAAAGCGGTTCCTTAACTATATTCACATCACCCAACAGAGGCACATCAAACCAGCACTAACGATGGGCTACATGGAAAACCTAGGGGAAGAAACCTGGCTTTACACTGGTAGCACACAAGGAAGCAAGGAGGAACAGTCAGCAGAGGCAAGTTAAGATTTACAGAAAGATCTAAGAAACAAACTGTCTCATAAGCTTCAAATAATAAAATACTAGATGAAAAGTAGAATTTAACAGCATAACTGAGTCTTAGGAGTAGGTTACATCAAGTCTTTGCTCTGGCTGGTAGTGTTCAATGGATCTTTTTCCCTGGACATTTCAAAGGATACTCCCCAGCTGGAACTTTTGTTTAAAACTGTGTTATACCAGAGCACTTTCCCCTCGGGCCACACAAGTTGCCTCCAAAACAGAGAATCCACAGCAACCGTTAGCCCTGAAAGAATTAAAGAAATACAAATCTGCATGAATTACAAACTGAGGAAAAGCAAACTAGCAGATCCAAATTGCACATTTACTGATGAGATCAACGTAAACTGCAACATGCATTACAAGCTTCACCCAAAGCCACAGAAAAGTTGAATTTGTTTGCCTTGCAGTGGAAATACAGGGGAGGGAGGCACTTCTTAACGTAGGTCTTAACAGAAGCATCTCAGGTAGGCATCTGATTGAAATTTCATGCACTCCGACCCCAGGTGTGAAAAGCAGTGGTTTAATTTAAGTTTGTTTTAAAAGAATATTAGAGCATTAAATGTAATGCATGGTAAGGAACCCGGGTTAACTTCAAATGCTACTAAATGGATTTTTATCGTAAAGCTGCTAAGAAAACCAATCTCTAGAAGTTTGCTACTATTTATTAGATGGGAGGAGAGGAGGAGGATAAGGAATGAAAGGCAAAAAAGACAGGAAGAGCAGCAAGTCTGTCAGCCCCATCTCCCCCACTCAGCTCTAAGAAAACTGCTCTGGTATTTAAGCAGCTTGCCCAGAGAGAGAATGGGAGTACCAGCGACTAATCCCCACGGGACCTCCAAACGCTTACGCTGTGAGGTGCCTCCAAATGCACGTGGCATGATCTTTTACTGTATCTACTGTCCACACTGTGGAAAGGACAGCATGCTACCACAGGTCATCATCAGGCATCTGACGACAGCATTTTTAATTAGGTAGGCTATCAGAGAAGCTTAGAGTATTTACATGCATATGCATGAGCCTTCCGTGGATGGGTAGAGACAAGGGGATTTTTCAACCTCTCTAGCACGGATAATCACTTAAGCTATTAAAATTAACGTAATAAAAAAACAGAGCTGAACTGTGACTTTTCCCATAACCCTCTTGGCTCAGTATCCCTGCTTGTCGTCATAGCAATAGATTCTACAACTGATCACGCACATGTAGCAACAATCAGGTACTAATTATACTAAAGTCAACTTGCACATCTAAGCCTTTTTAAGACCAGGACATTGTACTGTAAGCTTCTAAAGGCCTGGGTCACAGCATCTTTCTACGGCTCTGTGCACACCTATTTCCTATTCACATGGAAATTTTCAAAGAAATAAACAACCTTGTCATATTACTAGCAAATGGAATCAGATACAAGAAAAAAAAAAAAGGGAGGGGGTTAAAAAAAAACCAAAACAAACAAAGCAACCCTTAAGAGGAAGGTCACCAGAGAAGTCAGTCAAATCTCTGGAATTATTATGTGGCATTTTTTTTTCCAAGCAAACACTTACCCAAACAAAAAATTCCAGCAGGAACAGCGTGGGAAAGCACCTTGAAAATGGAGATTCTTTTAGTTAATAACATCACCAGGAGCATGAGGCCTAAGAATATGCAGAGCTCTGATCTGAAGACTATAATTGCCAAAGCCGAGAACCAAATGAATGGCCTTTGTTTTTGCTGTATCCAAAACATCAATGCGAGGAGCACTGCAAAAATAAGTCAAACACACCATCTGTGACACTGAACTATTCATTTTCTAAGGGGCAATACATTTCTCAGTGCTAGCATTTCGTTCCTCTAACTTCCCACCAATGCTCTCTTGGTCTTCCTACCCTTTCTAGTCCAGAAATTCTTCCTCTGTCAGAGAAATGTAATTTGGAATAACACAAAATTCTCTACTGTTGATGCTGAAGTAATTATACTTTTCCTATCCACAGAGAGAACACACGGGAACTCTTCCCAGACAATATATTTAATAGTTTTTGAGAAAACAAAACAAAAAAAACCCAAACCTCAAGTGAGTACTAAAAGCCTTTCAAACCACAATTTATAATTGTTATTGCTCAGGATTAGCTGAGGAGATAGTTTATTCTCTTGGCTGAGTATATCCTGTATTCATGATAACAGCAACCCATTTCCATTAGGAAAATGAGACTACAGACCACCTAGTAAAGTGGTCATGATCCTAAGAAAAATGTGCAAAATATTAATAGTACGAAACCAAGAAACAACTTGTATTTTTAATACCTGCAGAAACTCAGAAGTTTATTATTACACAGTAATCGACTGCTTTCTGTTTTGTTTTTCAGTTGTGATCGATACAGGTTCTTACAACAACCTCGTGATTTTATTAATTGAATAACTTGCACTGCAGCATTAAGTGACTCGGCTAATACCTGTTACATGTGGTTAATCTTTCCTCTCATCATCTCTGGGGAAAAACTGTATGTGTAGAGTAAGGTTTTGACTTTGATTTTTTCCCTTTACAGTAAGTGATGTTGCAGTGGGAGTTTGTTCCACAGTCTCATGAGAAAGCTGTTTCCTGCATAGTCTGAGCTCACAGATTTTTTTTTGAGCCGCAGTTGTACCTACTACCTTTTCAATAGCTCTGTGTTTTATGTATAAGACATGTGCACTCAAGCCTTTAGTTAACCAAAGCCATCTTACAAACGCTGCATATACTCAGATTCAATAAAACTTGATCCAAAGTCATTGTGAGCATATAGAGAGGGGAAAAAAAAAAAAAAAAATCACAACTATGTAAGTTTTCTGGTCTTGTTATCACACAATTTAATCAAGCACATATATTAATTTAGTCTGACCATACATTTTCTGTCCTTTAACTATCAATACTTTTGATAAGAATTTTTGTATTTTAAAATGGTATGTGATTACTTACCAAAAGGAAGTGCAAACACATTAGGGAGGGTTCGTGTACAGTAAAACATCAAATGAAACTGAGTAACAGTGATGAGACAGAAGACTGTTGATGTAGTTGCTCCAAACTGCTTTCTAACTTCTTTCTGCAACTTCCACAATGCATAAATCACACTGAGCCCCAAGCTTCCTCGGACTGTCAGAAGAATACAAATGGGAAATAAGAGTAGTATCAGACAGACTGCCGATGACCAACCATGTTACTTAACGTAACGGAAAGAAGTTATAAATAATAATACTGAAGACAACACAACATAACCCACTTCAAAAGAACAAAAAAACCCCAGAACTTCCCCGTTAGCTTATCTATTTTAATCCACTTTTAACGCATCTGATACTTTTGTACAAAGGTCGACGCTTCTATGTCCAAGTTGAACAGTATTTTCTGAAGTGTTCATGAAGTACACATGTATAGGAATGTACTCTCTGAAGACATTTGCTTTTTCTATGCTAACATTTCTCTGTGCTTTTCCCACCCCAAAGAGGGGATGGAACTGCCATGCTGGCCAAACCCCTCATTAAGGAAAACAGTATCATGTTTTAACCATTGATCCAAATACTGAATGTTACAACAACGTCACCAATTAGTCCAGAGAGAAGAACATCTCTATAAAAACATCTCTACTCTGACAATTTAAAGTTCGCGTACCTATCAGCTGAGAGTAAAACTTGGACATTCTCAGCACAGAAAGTACATATATAGCTGGGCTGGAAAGAGCAGCAATAAAAATTGGTCCAAGGAACGTTCTTGGGACAACTCCAGGAAATTCATGATGGTCATACTGCAAAAAGAAAAATCTAAGTAAGACGGGCGAATCAGAAACAAAGGAAAAATGCAATGTGGATATCATTTATCCTAGTTATCTTACTCATATAGCAGGGAATAGAGGTCTTTAACCGTGTCCAAAAAAGCCCTTCCTAACAATTTACCTTATCCAAGTCGAACTGGTGGTACACCACATCATGGATAGCTTGTAGGTTAAAGCTTTCCTCCACTTTTGTAAAAGGACAGACAGTTAAATGAATAAAGGCCACAATAATAAGCAGCAGCAGCAGTGGGAATGACCGTCCACTCGAGCTCCTCTTCTGAGCCATCTTGGATTCGAAATTCTCATAAATGCTATTATTACTAAAAAGAAAAATTAAAAGAAAATACATTAATAACATGGTATGAAGTGTACCAACAGAAAAAGAGATTGATAACGCAAGGAAAACATACTACAGTACTGTAAAAGTTTTAGAAAAGACTAATAAATAATACATCTGTTGAGTTTTTTTGTTGTTCTTTTTTGGTTTGTTTTTTTAACACATTCAATGAATTGAGTAGATAGACACAGACATATTCAGGCAGCGTTTCAGGATTTATGCCAGCTTCTGTAGATGTAAAGGTTTTAGTTTTCACCTTAAAATCCTCAGATGACATAAATCCTACCTAAGGAAGTACTTCCCTTTACATCCCATACTGCCACCATTGCTGAGAGCGCCACCGCAATTATGTCTGCGTTCTGTGGCAGAGACAGCTTTATAATTTACTCTCGCTTTGATTTCACATTGGATTTACATGTGATCTTCAGAACACACTATGTCACTTGTCCAGGACTCTGAAACTAGTGGGAGAGGAACCACGAGGATGAGAAACTGTTCGGAAGAGAGCACTTTGACCTTTTGTTTACCAGTGTGCCAGCAACTGGGTCTGGACTGAGCAAGTGAAGGACAAATCCTCTTCGGCACCCACACCATGTGTCATTATGGCACAAGATGGTCTGACCCCCATCCTTCACCCTGCTACCCAGAAACAAAGGCCGTATCTCCCTAGTGCTTAGTTTCAGACACTGCTGAGCTATTCTTATGGTAGTATTTTATCATTATGATAAAATCACATATGCAGGTGATGCCAGGGCAAGTAAGTAGTGTCATGGGTAAACAGCTCATATCTTTTAGTTTCAGATTATAAACTAGTACAAAAAAAAAAAAAAAAACCAAAAAAGAAAAAAAGAAAGTTCTTTTCCACGACCATTTCCAGCAAAAACATGGCAATGTTCATTTAATTTAAGCCTCCCACTCAGTGTAAATTTACAGTTTAATAAGGACAAGAGATTTTTGATTATTGTTAATCTTGTTCTGTTCTCCCAGAAACAAAACTTTAAAAACAGTACCTTTAAGGTACAGCTGGGGTTTTCGTTAGAGATGTTTTGGTCTAAATATCTCCATCAAACAGATGTCAGATAGTCATCAGATTTGCTAGGATCCCTGAGCTACTGCTTCCTAGCATGACCTTTTCCTGAACTGATGTTTGTCTTGTTAATTCACAAAAAAAAAAAAAAAAAATCAAGTGAGCTAATGTTCCTTATTTTCCCAGCTAACACCAATAAATCCCCAAATTCGTGTACTTCCTGTAAATTACATGTATCTGCATATTATTTTCTATACCTCACTGATTGCATCTCTTTTTCTCTTGACTGCTGCTGTTACAGACTCTTACAGAAGCCCTAACCCTGGGGTCAAAGACAGAGTTCTCTGGTAGGTCCTTTGGATTCTTGGCTTGTTTTGCAATGGTAAGAGCCTAAACAAACATGACATCCCAGGAAGTGGGAAGAAGTCTTTTTAACCTGTGCCTAATATTAGTTCTTCAAGAGGATGAATAAAAATGGGTTATGCTACAAGAGAATAATTTTTCCACAGCAGAGGTAGAAGAGGTATGGGACTGCCACCAGGAGCCACTTCAATAAGTGTTTGCCAGCAATTAAGCCTCTGCATGGGGCAAATTATCTTGCACAAATTCTAGAAGGCTGTCTTGATGAATTCTTCCAGTAAATACAGAGGGATCTCATGTTTCTGGCCAAACTGACCCAAGAGAAAAACAGACACTGAAGGATCAATCCACCGCTGCATGTAGCGACACAAGCATTTGCATAGTTTGCGTGTCATGAGAAGCAGCACGGAATAAGCCCTGGCACAGCAGGTATTCCTCACTGCCACTCCACAGCTTCCAGATAGGTTTGGACTCAGTGATTCCTCATAAAAGGACCCAACTGCCAAGAAGCTCCATTTTTCCTTTCCTAACTAGATCAGTTGTGCAATAAAAAGATGTTCCCTTCACCCATAAATATTGCATTCACTATCTTCTGACCACTCTACAACACAGCCTGCTCCCAACACCTTCAGCTGATCACCACATGGATAATCAGTCCCCAACACCTTAAATCATCAGAATGACAGTGAAGCTATCCCATTCACAGTTTATCAGGAGGCTTTTTTCTATTATTATCTTGTCGACTCCAATCCCTTTGTATGCCTGAAGCTTGCCAGCATAGTCCTACATTTTTAAGATAAGTAAATACATGCATTATACATACTGGGATTCCCTGAAGGGAAACACACTAGAAGATAAAAAACCAAAGCATGAAGAAAACACCTAGGTTTCTGAGATAAAGCCTAATAAATTCAGTTGTCTTGTCAAGACTCAAGATAACTTGCTCTGTTGAAAACTGATGCTGACAAGCCTCAAAATTCAAGTGGAATTTATCAAGACAGGTAGACACTGAATTGGATGTTTAAAATAAATTTGCTATATAAAGGCAAAATACTTGCAATTACAGCTTTTATTTTTAAATGCCAAAAACACAGAAACAGATTTTCATTTAATAAAATATTTTAATAATGAAGGTTAGAGAAATATCATAAGCAAATAAGACTAGTTTTATCTGTCATTAACGTTCTAACAACTTTGGCAGAATCTTCCTCAGACCCATACAAC